>NW_004524631.1:5799592-5834232 GCF_000260255.1 Octodon degus
AGAGAGAGAGAGAGAGAGAGAGAGAGAGAGAGAGAGAGAGAGAATTCGAGGTAAACTTTGTTTTAATATACAGAATTCTAAATTTTTAAACAAACATAAACATGAATTTTGGGCCACAGAAATAGCTCAGCAGTCTGAGTGCCTGCATAGGCAAGCACAAGGACCCAGGTTCAATCCCTGGTACCCTCCCGGCATGCTGAGCTGGCCACCAAGACTGGGAATGGTGATGCATGCTTGCAATCTCAGTGCTGAGGAGGCTGAAACAGGAGGATCACCACAAGTCTGAGCTGCATGGTGAGACCCTGTATCAAATACATTAAAAAAAAAAAACATGAATTTTATGTTGTCGTACCTGCCCTTGCTCTCTGAGCTATTTATCTGGGTTTATGCTGTCTAGGATTAAAGCCAGCTCCTCCTTTTTCCTCAGTATTCTTTTAAACTACCAGCATCCAACCATTCCCAGGCTGTCTGCTGCCCTGACTCTACCATTATTGGACCTCCCTGACCTACAGGCCAGTTCTACCCAGTTTCATCCTGCCTGGAAATCCTACCCCCTTGGACATATTCCACCCCAGTAGCTATAATCTAGACATCTTGAGTTCAGCAGACCCAACAGCTCCATACACAGGGTCTCTGGAAAGGTACGAGAGTTGAGAAGACAAGTTTGATTGGTTTCCCCACAAAACCTTGGTTTTTACATAAAACAGATTAGTGGGATCAGGACACAAAGAGGTCTGTGTGGGAAATGAGGGCTGGGCAGTCAAGTGTTGTCAGAATTCCCTGGGTCTCTAATTGGGGGGCTGGCATGTAACGTGTCTCTAGGGGAATCTCCAAGATCTGGTGCCAGGTACAAGGGGGAGGATTCTGGAGTATGCATCTCTGTGTGCATTGAGGTTCTAAATGAATAAAGTAGTAGAGGAAGACTGTTCTGGGAGGAAAACTAGAAGCTGTAGTTTAAGGAAGAAAAGGGTAGGCGGATGTGGGGAGTATTTTGGAATTTTGACTAATTGTTCCCTCTGATTCTCCATCTTTTACTTTCATAAATACTTCTTTTTTCTCTGCCAATTTATTCACTCAAAAAGTGCTCATTGAGTCTCTAGGGATCTGGATTTGCTTCACTTGGAGACTATGCTCATCCTCATTCAATTTCCTTATAAAGAAGAGTATTTGGGCTGAGTCTGGTAGACGACACCTAGAACCCCAGGAAGCTGAAGCAGGAGGATTACAAGTTCAAGCTCCACATAGGAAACTTAGAAAATTACTATAATTATTTTAATGTATTTATGTAGATAGGACTTATAGTGATTCTCCTGTTTTCAGCCTCCCAACTGCTGGAATTACAGGTGTGCACCACCACATCCAGTCTCAATCACTAGGGCAGAGCCAGCACAGCACACCAGGGATTGAACCCTGGCTGCTGCTCTCTGCCTAAGATGATGCTTCAGTCTGCTGAGTTATCTAGCTGGGCCAGAAACTTAGAAAACTAGATCCTATTTCAAAATTAAAACATGAAAAGGTCTAGGAATGTGATTTAGTCTAAAGGCCCTTGGTTGAAACCCCAGTATTACAAAAATATACTGTGAAAAGAAGTGTTATTTAAAATATGTCTTCAGATACACTCTCTGAAACTAAGTGTAGATTCTTCATAACATCATTTCACTCCTCAAAAGATTTCCCCATGGGAAGATCAATGGATACTCAGCTGCCTCCACAAGGGAAGCCGAGGCAGGAGTGACAGCCACCATCATTGGAGCCACACTGGTTCCATCAGGGGTGAAAATTTCTGGCATAACAGAGAGATTTGCCAGTTCCAGGTGCTGGTTGGCCTTTCAACTACCACCTTTGCCCTTGGAAATTCTAAAAGAAAGGAGGAGGATGAAGAGGAAAAGTAAAAGGGACAATGAAGAAAAGAGAAACAAAGAAGAGAAAAGAAGGGAGCCAGGATGGAAGGGAAGGGAAAACAAATATTCACTCTGCTGGTCTGAGGATAATTTGCTGGGTTATAAAAAGCACCTTAATCATGTCCGCCTAAGGGTATGTGTGCACATGCGTGTGTGTGTTTTTGTGCGTTTTCACACACACACACACACACACACACACACACACACAAACTTTTTACTATTGCTTCAGAAATTTTATTGAATTTTACCTCATATCCAGGTATTATTTCTGTGCTTCAGATCTAAAATATAGCTACATTTAACTGACTGAGTAGGCCAAAGTGAACAGTCCCCTAAACCACATATGAGATGCTCCTTCCTTTTTTTTTTTATGAGCAGAATATATTTATTGAGAGAAAGAAAGCTCCTGTCCAAGAGAGGAACAGGAGGGGGCCCCGAGCGGGCAGTTGCCCCGCTCCTTCCTTTTTGCCTCTGACTTAACTTTCCTTGATTGACTTCCTGAAAGATCTGTCTCAGTTTAGAACATATGTTCCTCTTGAACAAGAGTTCATTCTGGCCTCAAAAGACCCAACATTTTCAACTTCTCTCCAAATATCTTAGTGACTATACTGGTAGAGAAGGTGATTACCAGGCTGAAGCAAGGCCCGCGGGCATCCTACATCATACCAGCATTTTCCACTTGATTTTCAATCCTAAGAGTCAGGTGACAGCTCTGCAAGGCTTTTCAGAGACAGATATCACAACACGGCTGTCTTCATATCGGTAAGTCGGGGCGTGTATTTCTCACTCTAAGTTTTCATGAACTCCTGGTCAAGACATTCTGTTGGAAGGAATCTGGCTCCATGTTCCTGTCATGCTCTCATGCTCACCACAGTTGCTGTTCCCTGAGTCATTACTTACATTGCAGTTGCGTTCGCCTTTGAGTCCCTCCCTGCAGTTTATAACACTACAGCAAGCGAACGCTCGTCCTTCCATCCTCCTCTCCATGTACTTCGTACATGCTGAGTAAAGGTTCAGTGCAAAATCAAGGAGAAGCAGTTGTCCTCTCTTTTTTGTAAAAATTTCTTTTAAGGAGAAAAAAAATAGGTGCTAGCAGAATTATAAAACAAGATGATAGGAAGTGAACAATGGTTATTCTACTGCATATTATCTCCAAAGTAGGTGCTCACATTACCATACAGAGGCATACAAAATTGATCAAACAATATAAGCATTAACCGTTCCTTTCAAAGAACTAAAAAATGCTTTTCGAGAATTTTTAGGTGTGACAAAACGGTATTCCCTTTAGCAAAGACCAGCTCCAAACTGTGAGATAGTGTCAGCGTGGACAGACACACGGAGACACAGTTTTCAGCAATGGACACCATTCAAGCACCTAGTGTCTTCCAAGCTCTGTGTCTAACAGTTGATTTTTTCCCCCTAACCTATTAAGTAACCCTGATTTTTAAAAATAAAGACAATAAAGCTTAGAGAGGTTAAGTGACCCACCCGGGATGGCACCAGCAGGAAGCAGTGTGGTTGGGATCTTCCCACCGGTGATCTACACTCTCTCTCTACATCTTCCTCCCTCGTAGGGCCCAACTGTGAAAGGAAGAAACAGGAATGCCAAAGGTTATTTGAGTACATAATTTATAAAATGAATAGCTTTTCTGGTATACAAATTATCTTGATAGAACATTTTAGAAATATGACAAACTTTTTTTTATTTACTCCTTACCCAAACCTTGTAAGATTTTTAAAAATTCTTCTTTATTTTTTGGTACTGAGGATCAAACCCAGAGCCTTGGGCATGCTAAGAATCCCCTCCCTTATCTTTTTCTCCCATTAAACTATAGCCATAGTGCCTTATCTTTATTTTTATATGCCAGAGAATTTATGATCCTCTTATTGGAACAAGAAGATTCGAAAGCCTGCCTCAGAGCAGAAGTAGCAAAACCCGAACTAATCACGAGATTTTTGTGGCTTCCACCACATGATTGAATATCCCAAACAGAGCAAAGTATCCTAAAAGGCTGAAGAGAGAAGCAGTTAGCTGATGGGCTCTAGTCCAACATTATGGAAACAGAATTGAAAGTAAAAAAAAATACAGTATGTGCTAAAATGCAATGCTTAGAGCATATGCATCTCTAGACATATATAGCAACCACATTTCAGCAGTGACTGGGCATGGTTTCCATGGTAATATGAGGAGTGCCAATAGAATTTGTCAACTGAAACATTAAGCTTCTCTCATTAAAAGGAAAAAAAGCTCATCAATATTTGCTTTTCCACTACAATCAGATCATAGTGCTTGGTTATGGCAAAGAGACAACATTCACAGAGCAACCAAGAACAAAGGTCTCCATGGTTGGCCTAGAGTACAGCAGGTTCCTGCTGGCTAGAGCAGTTACAGCACAGAGAAGAGTGGGTGCCACAAGGCTGTGCCAAGGCTGGTGGCCTGGCTCCTGCAGCCCTGAGAGACAACGCATATCAGCAAGGTCCCACGGATGCAAAGGCATTTATATCAGTCTTCCTTGAGGAAAAAAAAAAAAAAAAGCAAAAGCAAGAATGATTTTCTCCAGATAAGAACTCTGGGCCTGAGACAAGGCTAAGAGGTCTAGAACTAGAAGGCAACACTTAAAGCTATCACTTAGCACATTCTTCTCCTGTACCAGATCCTCTTTTAAGATTCTCTTATGAATTATTCCTGTGACTCTTCTCATAATTCCCGTGGCATAGATATTATTGCATCCCTGATTTACAGATATGAAAACTGAAGCAGACAGAGCTACATGTCTTGCTTAAGTACCTAGAATTTAAGCTCTGTATACTTGGCTCCAGAAGCTGCATTTTTAGCTGATCTGCATCATTCTTCCAATGTTCTGAGTGAGCAATTAAGCTGTTGGACCACAAACTCAGTGGGGTTTTCATCAGCGGCTCTTTCCTCATAGTCTAGGACACTAGAAGAATGAAGAAAGATTCATGGGAAACAGAATAGTGTAAGTCATAAGGTTACCTGTTCTATCTTGCTTTTTATCAACACACACATCTCTCTGACTCAAATAAACAACTCTCTCCAAAATTCCCTCTACAGTTCAAACCCTGCCAAAACGTTTTAAGGGCTGTGCTAGAGTTGGGTGTTGTAATTTGACTAGTTGATCATTGGGTTTGTTGTTGTTGCTGTTGTTGTTTGGTGGTGGTGGGGTCTACAGGGTGTTTAGGGTCTCACTACCTATTAGATTGGACTCATAGTGATCCACCTGTTTACAACCTCCCAAGAGCTTGGATTACAGGTGCGCACCATCACGCCCAGTCTATTAGTTGATAATTGTTGAGCATCACAGTTAAACTTGAAATTCTCTCACCATTCAGACATCATTGTGTCTGAAGAAATGGGATCTGATCTGAATTCACTATAGTCAAGGAGTGAGGATATAAAATGGCTGTGTTCCTCGCACCAGCTGTCTTTGCTGACATTATGGATAAAAATATCTTGATATGAGGGCTGGCAAGATAGCTCAGAGGACTAAGTACCTGCTTAGGCAAGCACAGGACTGGGGTTCAATCCCTAGAACCACATGCCACACTGTCCCAACATCCCTGGTGCACTGAGCCAGCGACCTAGTCCAGGTGTGGTGGCACATACCTGTAACCCTAGCGCTGGTGATGCAGAAAACAGAAAGATCATTATGAGTTCGAGCTGCATAGGGAGACCCTGCACAAAACCCAAAGTCATCATCATCATCATCATCATCATCATCATCATCATCATCATCTCTATATGAAGCAGGTCCTTTGCAGTGATCTACTGAGGACAAAAACTGAGTAAATTTATTCATGAGTTTGACTGTCAATATAAATACAGAGGAGGCAGCTTTTATAGAGATGAACCGATGTCACTGCAGGAGGGTTAAACTTCTCTTCAACCCATCTGTTATTGCATGTAAGTACAAGAACATTGAGCAAGTTATATGATGTCTTGACCCTTAATTTCCTCATCTATATAATGGTGTTAAAAACACCGTCTTCACAATGTAACAATCAGAGAGAAAATACAAAGCAGTAGGGTGGTATCTGGCCTACAATAGGCCTCACATCAGCCTCTTTGGCCCTTTGCGTGCCAACAACATCGAGCTTGTTGATGTTCCCCAAACATGCCCTGTGCCTTGAGCATCAATATTTTTTTCACTCTCCCTGGAAGATCCCTATTTTTTCCCTCAAAAAACCCTTCTTCCATCTTCAAGCTTAATTGAAGTACTTCATGACTCACCTATGCAGTCTTCCATAGCTCTTCTGTCCTCCCTCTATTTCCAGTAATCTGCTATTTCAGAACTCACTAAACTATGATGATTTCCCACCATGTTTTCACTTTTTCTAACTCTTTAGAAAGCATATTAATTCTCCATGCCCAGCACAGAGCTAGTTGTGTGAAGAGCATTTACTAAGTAGTTATTTAATAGATAAATGGATAAATACTGAATTATAGTATAAAGTCGAGGTTTCTGTTCAACAAATTAAAATTAGAAAACCTTTCAGAACTATTAATAATCCAATACAATTAACCAGGAAAGCACTAACCATGAAACCTAAATTGCACTTCTGATTTGGTTTTAATTGAATCCTAAAGTTTCAGAAATTATAGTTCACATATAATTTGACCTAGAAGAGATTATAAGTCAGTTTCTGATTGATAGAAAGAGACTCTCAAGGCCAGCAGGAAGAGGCCGAGAGCATGCCTGAGCTTGCACCAGAGAAACTTTACAGAATTCAAGCATGTATTGTATTGTCCCAGTCAACAATCTGGTAAGTACTAGTGTCAACTAGTAAGTATTCTGCAAAATTATGCTCTAAGAAACATGAAGATATGACAGAATATCATGAACAATTAACTGTGTTTGTTTTTTCATGTTAAACTAAGAGTCAACGGAAAAGTTATATCCCTTTCACTATTCCAAGTAGTGAAATCTTTAGGGGACTATGTCTCTCAGCTCCCTGAAACCAAGTAGGTGTGTCGACGCCATGTATGTTATTCAGTATGTTTTACCATCTTGTCTTTGCCACAGAAATGCAGATAGGTATGTCTATCCAGTAGCCTCTGGTCTTTCAGGGGAATACACAATAAATTGATCTCTGAAAAAATAAAGCTTTCATCTAATAGTGTGCCATTTTCTGTGGTACAAATACTCACCACATGGCTCCTTTCAGTCTACCCACATGACATCATGGAACCCAGAGATGAAAGTACATTGCTTTTTCAAGTCAGTAGGCAGCTACCTCATCTAGTTCACTGTGCCTCTGTAGAGCCAGAGAAAATATCTTTCCAGAGAGGCAGACACCTTTCACACATGGCTAGATACATGGCTCAATTAGAATGTCTATTTGGTGATTATTTGCTGCCCTTTTGAGAACTGGCTCCAATGTAAGGGCAGTCCAAGCTTCTGTTCTATATTCAGTGGAAGGCTTCCATTGATTTAATGAATAATTAAAAGAAACAAGATGAGAACAGAGCTACCTCACAGGTGGCCACACCAGGAGTCAGCCTAGCATGAATTAAAAGGATTTCTTTCTAAATTCCTGTAGTTACACATGTCCTTGGTCTTGTTTGCAGATTAATAATCTCCTTTCTGTCACATAGGAAAGGTTGTATTTCTGTCTCTAGCCATAAGCTTTTAAACCATAGAAATATTAGAACTTGAATTCTCCCTATTACATGAATGAGCACTGCTAGTTGTTTAATTCACAGTGTGCCTTACTTTCCATATTTGAAAAAATGGAAATTGTAATATTTTCTCAGAGGTTACTGGAAATACTATAAATTATTTGTCAAAAATACCTAGGATGGGGTGTACATATATTATAAAATACGTGATGCACACTGGGGTTACTCCTTTATCAGGGAAGGGTACAAACACAGGCTAGACAAATGGCCAAAGAAGTAGGACAGCATGCAGAGTGTAGAGAATGTGTTTCCTTTGATTGCCTATTTCCTCAGCTTTGTGTGTTTACTTTGGTTCTGCTCGTGTTGCCAAGGTGCAAGCTTGTCTCCATTTCTAATCCATCTCCTTCAGGGTCTTTCTCAAAGAAGTCATCGTTCTTATGAGCCTCTAGGAACTAACTATTAAAAACATCCTTAACATGCCCATATTTTTCACATTTTTTCACATTACAAAATATTCATTTTAAGGGTGTCTATAACATTTCATGTAGTAGATATGCCATATTTATCATAATTTACTTAGCAAGGCCCTGAATTAGGTTGGTTGCTTTTCAATTTTTCACCATTATAAAAAAAATGCTTCTATGTGCTTGATGAATATCTATACGTAAACCTTCTTGCACACATCCATTCCACATTATATCTTTTGGAAGCAAGTGAGTATATGTTCTGTAAAATGCTACCTTATTCTTGTATATAGTAACTTTAAAGTACAAGGCCACAAGAAGCACTCTGAAAACCCACCTCAAGGAAAACCAGGCAGCTGTCTTCATGGTCATCCCCTGCTATCAGTCCTTCCTCTCTCAGTACTTCTTTCATTGCTCTTATTGTCAACATTTGTCTCAGTTACTCTTCTCTCATTGTTGGGACAAATACCTGGCACTCAAAATGAAGGAAGGAAAGGTGTATTTAGCTCACAGTTACTGGAGGTTTCAGTCCATACTCAGCTAGCTCCAAGGCAGATTGGCACATGGCAGAGAGCAACCTTTCATGGTGATGGCAAAAAGCAAGAGAGCCAAGGGAGGAGTAGCAGCAACAACAGCAACAGAGAGAAAGTCTGTCTCCCTTAAATTGAATTCATGGCATCTGCTCTAGGTTGGGAGTTGTACTTACACCCATAATCCCAATGGATCATGAGTTAATCACAAACTCTAGAAGCTTGCCCCATGATTGTATGAGGCTTTGGGAGGACAAATACACACAAACCATAACAACATCCTAAAGTAGGTCAACAGAACCAGAACAACAACAACAACAAAAAAAAAAAAAACAGCACCGCAGGAGCTTAGTAAATCTTTTAGTTGGGTTCACCAAGAAGCACCATGAGACAAAGAATTAAATGTGTTTTATCTGGAAGTGAAAGAGTGAGGGGAGAATATAAAAGGGGAAGGGATGCAATAAAAGCTGCTTTGTTAGGGCAGCTACCACTGTGGGTAATGGGGCCTTAATATCCAGTGGAAGCATACATCTCAGATAGATCGTACCTTATGGATAGGAGTCTGGGGTACTTATTCACCACCCTGGGAACTGTTGATGGAGATTCATGCTGATGCACATTAATACCCTGGCATTTCCTGTGGCACGGGTGAGCAGTGAAAATTCGGTGGGCAGAGAAAGCCCTCAAGCAAAGGAATTCACATACTAGCAGTTGGAAGTCCCTGGCATCCGCTGAAATTGTACAAATGAGGGCATATGGGTAGGGCGCCAACAGCATCTGCTAGAATCTACCCTGAGGAAATGCACAGCTGAATTCCTGGAATGTGGTTGTTGCTCTAAATTGTGAAAAGGAAGTCCTTAAAAGATGTTATTTATGATCTAAAATGTGTGCTTTTCACCCTATTGTGTACCTACTGAATATCAGATAAACTACAAAAACAAGTTATAACATACCAGGAGAAAGTAAGTATGGTTTCACATGTAGGAAGGTAACAACCATTCATAGACCAAGTATTTAAAGAGAGTCTTCTAGCCTGCTGAGTTTTATGATGGTGCTAGAACACAAAGGTAAACGCAATACAATCTCTGCCTAAAAGGAGCTTACTTTGCCATGGGATAGAAGAGACAAACCCCTGAGACCAGAAGGTAGAGCAGAGAATATAGGAGTCCTATGCAAAGAGAGAACAAATGCCTACGTGGTGGGGGCTAGGCAGACCAAGCCTCTGAGAATCTCATAGAGGTCCCTGAGCCCAGTGTGGTCCGCACACGAGAACTGGTCCCACGTAATCCCCAGGAAGCTGTGGAATGGCTGTCATGTGTCCAAGAGGAGGAGAGTAAATTGTTAAGCATGAAGGGTATTTTCTTATGAGACTAAGAAATTCTAGACGTGAACTAAAATGGATATGAGGGAAGATGCACGGGTGAGTGGGCCCTGATGCCAAGCAAGCACAGGGAAGACCTAGAATTCACCCCCTCTTATCCCAGGGTTCTCTTCAGACTTGGATGGGACCAGAGAAGCTGAGAGAGATGTAGTCTGGACAGATTAACAGTTCTGCCTCTGACAAGATCAGGTCTGACATATAAATTATATTGAATTATGACAAATGAATATAGGAACGTCTCTTCTGTCCTCCAGTTTGTAGATTAAAAGCTATACCCATTACACAGTGATTCCTCCAATATTATTTTGTTCTCATCAACAAATCCCTAGAATGATGACTCTAGGCATTTCTAGGGATGATGATGCCAGGAGAAAGACAGGGCCATTTTTAGAGTCACTCAGGCTTTGTTCCTAGTCCTACCTTGATTCAAGACTCTAAGTGTGATTGTGGGCAGACTGAAAGTTTTTAACAACTTCCACTTTTTCATCTGTAAAGTGGTGGTTAGTGTGAGGACTGAATAAGACAAGGCAGAAAGTCTTTTTCTGGGAAGTCAAACATGAAGAGGTTCCCCTAGTGGAAGGAGAATGCCATGAACGAATGAACTCCTGGGCTTCAGATGGCTGCAAGGCAATGTCACCATGCTCAAGGACAGAGGGAAATGAGGCAAAGGGGTGGCCTGGGCTGGGAGAAGATAGGAAGACACTGCAGAGGCACAGGCTAGCAGGAGAGTTTGGGAAGGAAAGCCTCTACAAGAACAGATGGCACTGGGAAATCTCAAAAGCATCACCCACACTCTCCGTGGATTCTGCAGATGCAGTTATAACAACTCCCAAGGAGGAAGGAATTTGCTGCAGAGCAATAAGCATTTCCAAATAGCAAAAATTATATATGTCTTGCTAGTTTACAGGGGATGAGTGAGCATTGCAAATTCTGATTTTCATCATGAGAAAGACTAGGATGTATTATTTCCATATGCATGTTTATGAGCCTAAAAATTTGAGGTTTTACACGGCATGCTATTTCTTTTTCCCTTTTTAATATATAACCAAATGTTTCTAATCCTTGGGAAATAATGATGGATATATACAACATTCCTCAACTCATTTGTTAGATGTATTTATATAAAAGAGTTTTATAACATAATCATTTCAAAATTGGTTTATTACCCAAGATATGGACTGGAAAAATGATGTTTCTTTTATTTTTCTCTTTGGAGTTAAAGTATCCAAGTCACAGAAATATTGTTATGCTGGGACAAATCAAGTCTCCAAATGTGGGAATTTTGGAAACTTCTGCAATATATGTGAAATATTATACATAATGCCTTACATATAGCTATTTCTCAGGAACATTTAATGTCTTCCCTTCTTTCTCTTTACTAACCTCATTGCCAAGAACATCTGGAAAAGAATCTCACCTTCTCATTATTCTTGCATTAATATTTCCACTCTAGGGGGCAGGGGAGTTGGCTAAGTAGAATAAGCGCTTCCCCAGCAAGCTCAAGGACCTGAGTTCAATCTGGTTCCTCAAAAAAAAAAAAAGAAAGAAAAAAAATTCCCATTCCACTGTCCTGTCTCATCTACCTTGACATGTGAAATATCACCAGATATTTTTGCTTAAACTTTACGAGAAGCTAGGAATACAGAGCAGACTCAATCCTTGCCCTTAAAAACTGGTAGTCCAGAGAGAAAGACCATGCAAACCTAGACATTCAGTCTGCCACTTACTTGCCCATACTGAATTTAAATCTATGGTTTCCTGATGCAGTGATCTCACTTCATTGGTTCCCCATTGACTTTTGTCTTCATCAGGATATTTGCCCTGAAGAATGGTGTCAGCTTTCATAAATTAGAACTACTCACATAAGTCTTCAAACTTTCAACTGCAGAAGACCAACAGCTATCTGATTAGGCTGGGTTGATTTGTTGACAAGGCCTTCAACATGAAGGAGAATTTGCTTGCAAACTGAAAAGAAAGAGGTTTAAAACCAAGGACTCTGTACATAGCAAAGATATTTGCCTTCTCAAAATTTGGACTTTAGAAATAAATTCCTTCACAGCCTTTAGGTTGCCTCATCAAACTTTTTGTTTTATAAGCTCATAGAGAGCACCTGCCTAGCTGCACAATGCACAGGGAGTGGGATAAGATGAGCTAACATGAATACTGCCCTTAAAAGTTCAAGGGCAAGAGAAGAGGAAAGATAAATTAACATACAATTAGAGGAGAGTGCCCAGGACCATGAGAATCACATACATGGAGCTTTAGGAATACAGGAGAGGATTTTCTCCATTAACATGGTAAAATTTGATTTCTCTTAGTGTGCCTCGTCAAGTTAATCTACATTATTGTAAGAGCAGAGATCCTGTCACAGAGAGTAAGAAGTTATTTTTCCTGATTCCAATTTGGTTCCACAGTAAGATGAAAGTGGTGTGTCTTGAAGTTTGCATTCTCCCAAAATCCAAACTTCAAAATCCATAACATTGAGTTTCTCATCTCTGGGCTCTGTGTTCTTTTTTTTAGGATATCTCAGAATATCCTCCTCAAGAAATGGCAGAAGCAGGACTGTCAATATCATTGTTAAAGCCCTTCCCAATAGAGTCAGAGTTTAGAACTGGTTTTTTCACACTGAATAGAGCCATCTCTCCAAACGTTTCCAGTCTCGGTCTAAAGGTATAAGCTGACATTGAGTGTGGACCACTTCCTCCTTATGTCTTACCTCCTCACACGGGATTCCATCAAATAAAACATCTTAATTCCCTCCCATTCTCTCTTTCAGAGAGGCACCCACCAAGTCTATTTATTGCTGCATGAGAGCGGCAAGCTGAGGGGCTAAGAAGACTTCCTCACAGGTTTCAGTTCAGAGTACAGTGTGACTACAGTGTTACATCATCTCTTTTGGGTTCACCACTGTTCCACCTAATGCAGGAAACTGGCCTTTGTGCTGCTGTCTTCTAAACTAGGCCAAAAGGAAAGATGCTACATGTGACAACATGGAAAGCTGCGGAAACATCAAACCTGGAAATGGGCCTGAGAGGGCAGAGGTAGCCTTAGGAGGAGGTCCCACTGGTCACATAGAACTCAGTATAAGATGACGAAAATAAGAGGGCTGCTTTAAGAAACCATAAAGTTTTCAAGATAGCACTTAAAAATGAATGGAAATAAAGCTTCAGCTATTCTGTACTTTGATACTGACAGTAGTAACAATGTTTGGGAATGATGGGAACTCATTACAAACTGTGGGAGTTGCTGAAAACATCACCTCAGGTCCTAATGAGGAGTTGTTTACACATGGAGAGGAGGGAGAGTTTCTCACACACTTTTTTTCCTCACTGAAAAAGATTTTACACTGTTATAAGAGTATAGTGTGACTGCAGTGTTACTTTCTCTGGTTTTGCCGCGCATAACTGCATGCCTCCAAGGAAAGAAGGAAAACTAATGCTGTTTTTCTCACTCCTTGTGCAGTTCTTCAGTTCAGTCCTTCCTTAGTTTAATAAATGGCAGCAAGACAGAGTAATAGAGCTATGAAAGCAACTATGATTGCTCTAAAAACAGTCTTGTTACTTCACTGCAAGAGCTAAGATTCAAACACACTAGACATTTTCATTGCAACTCAAAAAGGGCAGAGGAGAGAATCAAGGCTTGGTTTATACCAAGATGCACCCTTAAGAACCATAACTGAGGTGAACAACACACGAGTAGTAAATAGGTTTTTCTTTCTCTAAATCCTGCTCTGTAAGAGTTGTCTGTTGAAATATAGTAGTCTTATATCTCTTGCTGAATGGTGTATTTTATCCAATTCCAGCTGAAGAAAAGCAGGATTTCAGTCTGTTTGCTGCCTGCTGTGCAGACTCTGACCAACACAACATGAAGACACCTCATGTGACCCCGTGGTCAGTGTATGCAAATTGCATGAACATTGTGTAATGAGCTTGGGATTAGCTGACTACTAGGTGATGAACTTTAAAAGCAAATATAAAATGACAAAAGGTATTAAGTAAGTGCCTTTTAAAATCGTAATACATCAAATTTATAGTGATCCAAACATCTGGAAGATTGAATTTAAAGCATTAAAGAACACCATTCCCACTGAGCTCTGAAGGCAACAAACATGACTAGAAGTCTCTGCAAAAATGAGTTCAGAAGTCATATGAAGGCTGATAAAGGATTAATGGTCAGAGTTGAAATCAAAGCCCAACTGGCCTTTGAGAAAAAAAATGCAATCCCTGAACACCAAGGACTGTGATTTCCACCCTTGAAATATGGGCAGATAATTCAAAACCACAGTTGGGTTCATCCTCTGGGATACTGTTATGGTTTGTGTCTAGTTGTCCTCCCAAAGCCTCAAGCAGTCATGGGACGGACTTCTAGAGATTGTGATTAACTCATGATCCAAGGCTAGGATTACCAGTCTGAGTACTGCTGGGATTATGGGTGTGAGTGCTACACCCTGCCTGGAGGGGATAGCCTGAGCGTAACGAGAGAGAGAGAGAGAGAGAGAGAGAGAGAGAGAGAGAGAGAGAGAGAGAGAAACTTGCTCTCTGTCACCATTGTTGCTGCTGCTACTCCTCCATTTTGCTCCCTGCTCCTTGCTGCCACCATGAATTGCTATTCTCTGCCATGTGCTGCTCTGTCTTTGAAGCCAGCTGAAACCTCCAGTAATTGTGAGCTAAATAAACCTTTCCTCCCTTCATTTGAGTGTAGGGTATTTGTCTCAGCAAAGAGAGAAAAGTAACTGAGACAGACATCATACCTTGAAAGGCTTGGGGCTGGCCAGACAGCTCAGATAATTAAAGCGCCTGCTTAGGCAGATACAGGGGCTGGGGGTTTCATCCCCAGCATGCAGGCCCTGCCCCCAAGGCACGCCAAGGTGGTGATTGAGACTGGGCATGGTGGCGCCCACCTATAATCCCAGCACTTGGGAGGCTGAGAACAGGAGGATCACTAAGAGTCTGATCTGTGTATTGAGACCCGGCAGACCCTGTAGATCCTTTACTAACTAAGAAGAAAGAAAGAAAGAAAGAAAGAAAGAAAGAAAGAAAGAAAGAAAGAAAGAAAGAAAGAAAGAAAGAAAGAAAGAAAAGAAAGGCTTGATCACCAAAAAGCTGTGTACTCTTTTGTTACGCTTGGAGACACTAGCTTTTGGAATCCAGCTACCAAGCTGAGAGGAAGTCAAAACAAACCCAATCAGAGACCACACTGGGGGCTTAACAAAGGCATTCCAGCCTGCTGAGCCCAACAGAAACCCTAAGCTACAGAATCCACTGTCAGGTATGACAGGTCAAAATGCCTGTAGGTGATTTCTCCACAATACAGTTGAATTTTCAAGGTGGGAAGCCTCAGACACGTGGGGCAAAGTAGTTGTCCTTGTCCTGTACTGTCTGAATTAACTGACTCAAAGGTATGAGTCATACTAAAATAAGCATAATAAAAGGGCTCTGTCCCACTTTGTTTGGGGGTGGATTATTATATAGAAATAATAACTGCAAAAGAATATCAAATTGAATATTCAGCTATTCAAATCTCTCAGCCCAGACAGTTCTTGTGGCACACATATGCTGTATCTCCACTCTTTCTCCAGATGGAGGAAAGGTCAGCTATTTGGATTTGAGGAGAAGACTTAGGACCTGCTTCTTGAATATACTTCCAATCAAGCCTATTTGCAGTTACACCCACGCTTCCATTTAAAGGGGCCTTGATGCCACCAATTCCTGGACGCTTTGAAGAATTTGTTAAAAATTTTCCACACCTTTCCCTTCTTTTTTGTGGTGAGGCAGATTTATTGATGTGTAATTCATACAGCTTCAGACCTTCTTATTTAAAAGTTACATTTCTTGTTATACAGGTCTTGCTTTCTCTTGGTCTTAACCATCTGGCAGAAAAGTATAAAAACAAGGTATAAAAAGTAAAGCCATATTGATATGCTGAGCTGTAAAAGGCTCAAGTCAACAACTTCTGACACTGCCAGTCCTACGGATAACCCACTACTATGATGGACTACTGGAGTATATTGGAATATTTTGCTAAATTCATGCACCTACAATATTTAAGTGAAAATGGAATACCCTTCTCTGACAAAATTAAACAAAAAAAGGGGATAGAAATGAAGGAAAGGACCATTTTGTATCTGTATATTCAAAATAGTTAGCATAGATATACAACTACTTTCTCTGAATTCAATGAGAAGAAAGATTTATACTAATAGTGTTTGGACAGGATATCATGTCTGCATCTTATACTACAAATAGCCACTACAAAGACAACAATATGTGATATATTAGTTATTGAAACTGTCCTACTAATCGGTTTTGAAACTGTGTCATTGCTATTTGTTTCTCAATAAAATTAATTTTAAAAAGACTTAAAGAACACAATTCAATGATTTTTAGTGGATTCACAGGTCTACGCAGTAATCACCACAGTCCATTTTAGAATATTCAACCCTCTCCCAAGAAGCTTCACAGCTTTTCTCACCAGCTCAGGGTAGTTTCCTCCAGTCTGCTAAGGTCAGCTGTCATTCATTCTTCAGTCTTCCAGCCTTCCAAATTTTACTGCAGTCTTATTTTCCTTTTTTTCTTGTGAATCCATGCCTTTGTTAAAAATATTTTGGATATTTTAGTGGGATTTGTGGAGGAAATAGAATTTAAAGTGTCTACATTAAATTTGCTATCTGTAACTATATTATATCTAAGTGTTTTATACCTTTTCTGAATATTTTGACTCTATTATTTTTTAGTTTTTTTAATTAAATTACTCAAAAGTACCAAATCTAAGCACTTATGCATTATTTTAAAACATCAACAAAAAAAACCTTTCTACTCCCTATTTTTTTTCAACACATTCAGTCCTCTGAGACTGGTCCAAATGCATGTGAGTTTAAAAGTTCCCACCCTCTCTAATTTTAATCATCCTCATCAAAGAGCTCTCGTTTATTGTCTGTGTTGCATATTCATAAGAATTCCTAAAAGCACAGGCTCATCTCTAAAGAAGAAAACAACCTAATGACAGAAAAAATATACAAATAAAATACAAAACCTGCCTTTCCATGCTACCCAGGCAGGGGTCCATACAGCATTGTTCTTGATTCCCATAGTAACTTAAAGGGAAACTTCACAATGTCCAGAGCCCTTGATGTCCACAAAAGGAGGAGGACGTCCTCAAGTTCTTTGCTGCAGGAACCCACTTAGGTGGCACCAACCTGGATTTCCAGATGGAGCAGTATATCTATAAAAGGAAAAGTGATGGAATCTACATCATAAATCTGAAGCAGACTTGGGAGAAGCTCATCCTGGCAGCTAGAGCCATAGTAACCATTGTAAACCCTTCACCATCATATCCTCTAGGAACACTGGCCAACAGGCTGTGCTGAAGTTTGCTGCGGCCACTGGAGCTACTCCTATCAATGGCCGCTTCACTCCTGGAACCTTCACTAACCAGATCCAGGCAGCGTTCAGAGAGCCACGTCTTCTGGTGGTTGCTGACCCCAGGGCTGACCACCAGCCCCTAAGGGAGGCATCTTACGTCAATCTGCCAACCACTGCTCTGTGCAACACAGATTCTCCTCTGTGCTATGTGGACATTGCCATCCCATGCAACAAGGGAGCTCACTCTGTGTGTCTGATGTGGTGGATGCTGGCCCGGGAAGTGCTGCCATGCGTGGCACCATCTCCGGTGAACACCCGTGGGAAGTCATGCCTGATCTCTACTTCTACTGGGATCCTGAAGAGATTGAAAAGGAAGAGCAGGCTGCTGCTGAAAAGGTTGTGACCAAGGAGGAATTTCAGGGCGAATGGACTGCACCAGCTCCAGAGTTCACTGTTGCTCAGCCTGAGGTCGCAGACCGGTCCAAGGGTGTGCAGGTGCCCTCTGTGCCCATTCAGCAGTTCTCTATTGAAAACTGGAGTGCTCAGCCAGCCACAGGAGATTGGTCTGCAGCCCCCACCGCACAGGCCACTGAGTGGGCAGCAAGCACCACCGAGTGGTCTTGAGCTCTTCTGCTGACACTTAAGCAAAATGGGAATGAGGCTGATGAAAAATAAAACAATTTCTGAAATAAATAAATAAAATATAAAACCTATCACAGAATATGCCTTACTTACAAACAATAAGTAGACAATGTGTTTATAGATGAATGGGCCGAGTGTTAAGCAGTGGTATAGACCATGATGTCAAGGGAATGTGAAGTTTTTGCAAGGGTCATGGCTCATCACATCTATCTGCTGAATCCTCCTCCTGCTCTGTATATGGGGCCTTGGAAGCTATTTCTTTCTACTTAGACTTGTGAAAATAAGAGTCACCCATTCCTTTTCTGTAGGCTTTGACAAAGGAAGACATACTTATCACCATGGGACACTCTCCCTATCTTCTCAGCTCTGAGCTGTAGCCTTTCTGTCACCTGTTACAGATGTCCTTCAGTGTTTCTGATGGATAATTGCAAAGAGTTATGCAAAGGGAATGCCCCCCACAAGCTGAGATACCCAGCACCTCTATTCTTGTGCTTGTCAACCTGCTAGTATTGGACAGCCATTCTGGTACATTTCCATTACACCTACCTGTTCCAAACTCTAGTTCTTCTCTGAATGAAAAAAATCTCTCCTACCCAATAAATTACAGAAATTATAATATATGTACAATATATAATTATAATAAATTATTATATGCATATATTCTTAAAAAGCCACATCAGGTGTGCAGCCTAGGAGGATTTTCATGTCACCACTCTAGCCGGTGAATCACTAGGCATCTTGTAATCATTTAAAAATCATGCCTATTAATTTATGAGTGTTTACCTTGACAGGTATGAAGTTAATAGTACTCAGAAGAATTGTATACATTGAAGCATTTTTTAAAATATAAGCTTAGAATTTCTTTAATTATAACAATTTTTTTTTCTTTTTTCTTTTTGTTCTTTGGTACAGGGTTTCTCTACGTAGCTTGGACTCATAGCGATCCTCCTGTTTTCAGCCTCCCCAGTCCTGGGATTCCAGGCATGCACCACCACACTCATACTCGGTGGATAGCTCAGTGCATCCGGGGGTGGACTTGGTGTTGCATGTGGTGCCGGGGATCAAACCCCAGTCCCTGCACTTGCCTTAACAGGCACTTAGTCTCCAACCCTTCACTTATTTTTGAAGTAGAGTACTGTCTTAGTTACTTTTTATTCATTGCTGGGACAAATACCCGACACTCAAAATGAAGGAAGAAAAGGTTTATTTAGCTCACAGTTGTGGAAGCTTTAGTTCATATGCCATTGGCTCCAAGGCAAACAGCAGCAGTTCATGGTGACAGAAAGCAATGAAGAGTAGATGAGCAGCTCGGTGAATATTGTAGCTCCTCCAAAGTCAAGCTTCTCCGAAGACTGGGACTTCTCCAAGGAAGCAGGGCAGGGTGGCAAGAAGACTTCCTCACCTCCTTTATATATTTGTTGTGCTGAGTCACTCTGGGGTCACCCATGGTGCTAAGGTGGAACCAATCATGCCCCAGGTTGGGCCCTGCCTGCCTGCAGGGCAGGAACCCAAAGCCAGGAACTGCCAGAGCCAATTCAGCCAAGTTGACACAATGTATTCACTACCGCAAGTACAAAAGCATTTTTGGCAAATGTATGCATCTGTGAACCATCTATTTATGCATGCTCTTGCATGTATGCTGGTGTAATTACTTAAGCAAAAGTTTAGATGATTTAAATGGTGTGAAAATAGTTAAAAACCAAAGGAGAAGTGCTTCAGTGGGGAAGACATGGGTTAAGAGACAAAAGGAAACAGTAAGACTATGAAGACCAAGGTGAGGTTCCAGAGGTAGGAGGGAGTAAAATACTAGAGAATGAATGGAATAGAAGCACCTGTTGGGAAGAGGCATCATCAGGGTAAAAGACTGTGATAACAACTAAGTCAGCCTCTGGGAAACTCCACATGGGCCTCACAGTACACCACCCCTCCTCCCATGACAGCATCCTTCCCAGAGACAGACGGGACAGTTTTCCTCACATTTCACATATCCAGTCTCCATCAACAAATCCAAGAGGTACATGTTAAAATAAAAACTACATGGACCTCTCTCTATTCTTTTTCACAGTTATGGACTGATCTCTTAATAATTCTATCCTTGAACCCCTTAAGTATTTCGTCTAAGAAAACAGAGATTGCATAATATCTTCAAATGAGAGACACAGATAAATAATTATAATTTAATGAGTTGTTTTAATTAATACATTTAAAATTATTTTGGTTCAGATTATATATCATTCCAAAGACAACGATAATCTTTAGGTAAGATATCCTTTCTCTTTACACTTTCTACTAAGTGTTTAACCTGAAATGTAGTTAGGCATACATTCTCCTACTCTTTTTCTATACATTTATAGACATTAATGAATGCACAGTTTTCATAGGCAGAATAAAGACCTCCCAAGATTTCTATATCCCAATACCTGGCATAAATTAGGTTACAGCCCAAAAGGGAATTTAAGTTGTTAAGCAGCTGACTTTAAAAATAGTAAGGTAATCCTGAGTCACCTGTGTGGGCCCAAGGCAATCATAAACGTCCTTCAGTGTGTGAAAGAAAGAAAGCAGCATCCATGTCTGAGTGATGTAACATTAAAAAAAAAAAAAAAAAAGATTTGACCAATTATTTTAGGCTTAGGAAATAAAAGAAAGTAGGCTAAGAGCCAAGGAATACAGATAGCCTGTAGAAGTTATAAAGGATAAGAAAACAAATTCTCCCTTAGAGTCTCCAAAAAAGGTCAAAACTCTGAAGACTGCTTAATTTTTAGCTCAGTGAGACTTACTTATGACTTCTTACCTCCATAACTATAAGATAAACATGTTCCTTAAGCCACAGAACATGTGCTAGTTTGTAACAGCAACATTAGGAGGCTGATATGCTAAGATGGAGATTTGCTCAGTAAATGGTCCAGCCCGTTCACCCAATAGTGAAGGTCAGAGTCAATAAACTGCACACACGTGCTCGGTTTCCAATTACCTCTTTAATCATTCATAACCATGAACAAATAGTCAGTGGTCCCCAAGCATCTGATGAAAGGCTTGTACAAGAGAGATAGACAACAGACTTTAAAAATGATATGATATAATCAAATCTGTTGGGGTTTTTTCCTACAGAGTTCCTGAGATTCTTTTATAAGAAAAACTTAACCTTCTTCCTAAGACTATTTTTCCATATTTTTCCCCTTCTTATAATGTTCTAGGTTTTCCTTTTTATCCTTAGATCCTCTCTCTTCTACCTCAAATGAGCCCAGGTCAAAAGTTTCAGCCATCTAGGACATATTCAGATTATCAATACTATTATACTATGGTCTTCTCTGCTGTTATAGTTTGTAGTTAAATATCCACTGATGAGTTTATAGCTAAATGTGCTGTTGGGAGATGAAGTCTGATCAGACCAGGTGTGACAGTGGGGACATGACCTGGAAGGGCAGATCTCCCTCCCTCTTCCCTTGGTCACTCTCTGCTTCCAGCCACCATGCCATGAACAGCTTTACTCTGCCATGGCCCTGTGCCATGCTGCCCTGCCTTGGAGCCACCTGACTATGGGTAAACCTCTAGCTATTGTGAGCCAAAATAAACCTTTCCTCATCCAAGTTGTAAATGTCAGGTATCATGTCCCAGTAACGAGAAAGTAGCTAAGACACCCTCCCTGGGAAGTTCTAGCCCTCAAAGTTTTGTAAGGATGAGTTAGTGTTTCCGAAAGTAATTTGAAGAAAATAAATTCTAAAAAATTGTAAAACACTAGTCAAATATCAAGTTTTAGGAAGAGGAAGAGCATCAGTATTCCCAATAGTCCTGTGTTTTGCCAATTCATAGGTAACCCTTCCCTACTACACCATCTCTATTCTTGACATCCCTTTCGTTTCCTTCTCATATCTCCAGGCTTCAAGATTTCCTAGTAAATAATTCTGCATTGAACAAGACCAACTTTTCATCATCAGAAGCAGCCTGAGGGACACAGGAATCTCTGAACTCTAACCATGACCTTAGTATCAACATTTGGAAAAAAGCCATCATAAAGGCAGTTGCTCCATGCAAACTCAAGCAGTTCATCCTCACTGGAGTTTATTTATCAGGCCCATATTCAAAACAGAAGTGCCTCTCAGTTCATCTCTCCTCAAGCTTCAGAGGGTGCCAGATGCATACTTCAGGCCATGGCTGGAGCCCTGGGTAGACTTGTTAATTAAAGTTTCTTTAGCTTCATCTAACAACAGGGGTGTGTTGAATAAAACTTTCAGAGTCAAGTGTTGGCTCTGCTTCCTTGAAAAGAAAGCAGTAAAATAGGAAAGGCCTCCAACTGAGATAAAAGCTATGCTAACAAATGATAGCATTTCCAAAACAAATCATTGGCTTGAATACCCTCAAATGAAATAGAAGAGGAGGGAGTGTCAGAAAGAGCACAAGATGACTGCCTTTCAGTCAGCAGAAGGCAGGGCTGACAGAAGACCTTGATAGAAGATGTGAGTCTTTCTTGATGATTTTTCCAAGAGGCCACCCTGCCTGTAGCACTCTGCCCTTCCTGTTTGGCCTGCACTTCCAATTCTTTTTCACAAGGTACATGCTGAGAGACATGCTAAGATGTTATTTTGTGTTGACAATTATTTTCTCCTGTTGTGTCTAGGAAAACAGTCTGCTGGAGGGAAGTATAGAGCTGAATAAGGAGAAACAGCCTTATAGTTTTAGCTTGTGGAAAGACAGGTATGAGCTAGGAATCAAATGTAATAAGTGAAATCTGTTTTATGGTGGAGTCAAAGTCAAGCTTAGGGCCTTTGGTCACACCCTTGCTCCAATATCCTGGTCATGTCACTGGTAATAAAATGCACAGAGGTGATCTTTGAATCAGAGTGTTGAATAAACACAGGTGGCCTACTGGGGTGTGTAACAGGAAGTCACCATGATAGCAGACCTCCAAATGGTATAGGGGAAATACTTTAAACTCCCAACCTGCTAAATGTTAGATATGCCAAGTTCCTGTTTCCCAAAATCAAAGAATAAATTCTAAGAAACAAAGGAGGTTAAGAGTGGGAAATATAGGGCCAGCAAATAGTTCAGCAGATTAAGCACTTTCAAGCAGGCCTGTTGTGCTAACCTCCCCCGCAAACACACACACACCCGGGGCATGCTGAGACAGCAATTGAGACTGGGTGTGGTAGCACATACCTGTGATCCCAGCTCTTGGGAAGCTGTAAACAGGCGGATCACACTACAAGTCCAATTTAGTAGTGAGACCCTGAATACCCTGTAGACCCTTCCCTGAAATATAAAAAATAATAAAAAAAAAAAGAATAGGAAATATTTATTGAGAGAGATAGCTCCTGAGATGCAGGAGGGGACAATAGTAGGTTGTCAGTGAACCCACTTCTCAAAGCAAGTTTCACAGAGCAAAATCTCAAGGCGTGTACAAAATCATGAAAGAGGGGCTGAGGAGATAGCTCAGTAGAATAATTGCTTGCCTCACAAGTGCAGGGTCCTGAGTTCAATCACTGGTACCAAAAA
This sequence comes from Octodon degus, assembly GCF_000260255.1. NCBI lineage: Eukaryota > Metazoa > Chordata > Mammalia > Rodentia > Octodontidae > Octodon > Octodon degus. The sequence goes on from NW_004524631.1 coordinate 5,823,000, forward strand.
AAAAAAAAAAAAATCATGAGAGATGGGTACAAAGTGGGACAAAACTATAAACAATAAGTGAAGCTATCCTTCTAAACCTAAATGTCCCAGGCAGAGTTTCATTGATCCATCTTTGTGTTTCACCTCTGACCAATCTATTAAACCAAAACTCTCAAAACCAAGGAATATCTGAAATAAAAATATTGGATTGATCCATTACAGCTAGAAAAAGGATTAGGCCCAAGAACAAGTTCTTTTGACTTCTAGCAACTCAGTGTAGGTAGCAACTATTAAAAAGTCCAATGGACCTACAGCTAAGAATATAATTATAATGAAAATTTGGGAAAGTATAAATTGATTACATGGATCCTACACTGGTTATAAATGAAAGGCATGGGGTCATGTGATAGGGAAAACTCTGAGATAGCTGTCCACTCAGCCCCTCCAAAGTAAAAGTAATTGTTGCTTTTGTATTTGTCCAGTTGTAAGCCATGGTGATGCCTAGGAGGGCATGACAGAATTTGAGTAAAGGTTTTATGTACATTCAGGAATATAAATGATCCTTTGTTCTTTGGGGCCTATAGTTATAAATTGGTTAACCTCTTCCCTCCTTCTTATGTTCCCATTCTCTGTTCTTTGTAATGAAACACAGGACAGCTCTGGATTTTTTTTCTCTTATCAAATCCATTGAGATGAAAAAGCAGATTTTGCAAAAGACAAGAGCTCCAGGGAGAGCAACACAGCTGTCATCTTCAACTTGGTGAATTCCTCAGATCTCTGTCTTATCTCCTCACTTTAGCCTTTGCCTTTTTATCTGACTTTTCTGTTATTCTCCTAGAGTCTTATTTCAGATTCTCCTTCTCTGTGTTCCTCTTATGAAACAATAAGCAATCTGAATGATCTGCATAGTCACAGCCAGCTTTTGGCCAAAACATTTCCCATGGCTCTCCCACTCAGCTTTGTAACTACTGGCTGTGGACTCACAATCTCTATCCACCCCAGGCTCCTAGCTAAGAGATACCTTTGTGTAGGTAGTGAGATTGCAATGTTCATCCAGTGGTTATGTAGCATTATCTAGAAGGATGTGAGAAAGGCAAGTCTGGAGCTTAGTGGGGTATTATGCTTGAGGTCATCAATTTGAGCCATCGTCTTCCTGCAGATAACAGTTGGAGGTGTGGAACTGTCAGTGATTAATAAAGAAGTAAAATTATGAGTTGAGAAGAGGGCCAAAGAGAATGTGGAGTACCCACTATGTGAAGATGTGCAGAGGATGAGAGGCCTTTAAGGTTTAGAAAAAGACAACATGGAGAGAAGAAAGGAATTCAGTTGACTTAGATGACCAGCCTGTGTTACTTTGAGGGAAACTCTTGATTGTCTACAGTTAGAAATAAGACCATCCAGTCAGAAGCCAAACTTAAAGGCAATGGCTTTTACTCCCTTTTCTATTTGCTCTTAAACACTAGAATTGATAAAAAGACTGATTGGCTGGAGCAATGACATAGTAGGTACATGTCAAAGATTCTTGTTTTCTTACGTAAGGATTTTTATTCATTCCTCTGACAATATATTTAGTTATTATATCACTTCATAGTTCCCCAGGATTATAAGAAACAAAGGGACCACCTTCCAAATTTAGTATACCAAGATATGGAAAGATATGTAAGATAGCCTGGCACAGTGGCTCATGCCTGAAATGCCAGCACTTGGGAGGCTGAGGCAGAAACTGAGTTCATGTAAGTCTGGGCTATATAGTGAGTTCAAGGCCAACCTGAACTACATAGTGAGACTTATCTCAAAAGCACAAAATGGTGTGCAAACACCATATTATCACCTTAGTGTGAGAATCTGAAAGAAAAAATAAAGTCTGAAGGATACAACAGATACTGGGTAAAGGGAATAAACCTGTTTAAAAGGAAGGAATTACTGAGTTGAGGAGAAGGACAGGAGAGAGAGTGGGAAAAGAGATATAGCTAGCGCTTTGACTTTGAAAGTCATCTAAGCAGGATGGTTTGGACAACTGTACTGTGGATTTCTGCTGGTCTTCGGAACGGAGCAGTTAATCCTTAATTTTTTTTTTTTTGTTTGTTTTCTTTTTTCAATTTTTACCTTTTTCTCTCTTTTTACTTTCTTTTTTATTTTTTCTTCTTCCAATTATGCATGCATATATCTGGTAATATGAACAATTAATTTGAAGACAACAATGTGCAATACAACAAATACTGTGAAGTTTATATTATTTTTAGTGAAATTCTTTATAATTTTTAATTTTTTGTTTTAATACTGTTTTGCACTCTCTTTAAAAAAGCAAGAGAAAAACTATATGTATGATACATTATCATTGCCTAGAAAAGTCTTTTTCTATAGGATGTCCTTTTTCTATCATCCTAGTGTATTTACATATTTGGCATTTCAATCGTAGTAGGAAATGAGAAACCCACTGAGAAAAATACACGTCTGTGTTTATAATAGTATTCATTGTCTAACTGCTCTGGACAATTTTCACTTTCTAAGAGTGTGTGTAAGTAGGCTTTTCCCAGCCACTGTGAAAGGATATAACTGCAAATTAACATCATCTCTGGAGGTCATAAATAAGATAAGGAGATCCTGTCTTATTAATGATGCGCAGTCTTCCCCAAGGCTTTCAAAATCAAAATTCTGTGATTTTTTTGTTAGAATAGGTGCCTGTCCCATGATGTGTTGGTTTTTGTTTTGTTTTGTTTTGTTTTTTCAATTTATTTGGTACTGGTGTATACCACCATGTCCAGTTTCAGTGGCCAGCTAGGCATGGAGCCAGCACAGCTTGAGGTACTGGGGACAGAACCCCAGGTCCTTGTGCTTGCCAGACAGGCACTTAGACTGCTGAACTATCTCTCTGCCCCCAATGATGTGTTTTAAATGAGTATCTCAGACCAATTTATCATCATTGATTTCTGAAGTTAGCAATAAAAATATTTCCAGTGTCCTTTAAAAATTTCTCTTTTTTTTTGGTACTTGAATTAAAAACAATAAAATTAGAAAAATCCTTCAAAGGAACCTTGACAACTAAATAAATACCAAATAGTAGTGGTGACAACACCCTGAAATATTAACGTAAGAACCATACTCAGTTTTGACACTGCATATATTGAGTGACAATTGCCATGTTAATTCCTATCATGACCCTAGACTTCTCATCACACATATTTCCAGCTTCCTGAATATTCTCATTCCTTTATAAGCCACATTTCCTACACTCTTCATCTGAGATATTCCCCATTTGATCCATTAAATGTAGTTATTTTAAACCTGGTGCTAGAGACCAAGGTGCTTCTAATGTCCTTGGACTGGAGCAGAAGACAGCAGCAAGAATCACACTCTCTGTGGTCAGAATACTGCTATGTTTTCTGCACAGAGGTTGGTAGCAACTGCTTCACTAACAACCTGCCCATTGTTTATTGAAACACATTTTATACAACAGTTTATTCTCATGATTGAAAGACAGAGGTTTCTGGGACTGGGAAAAATTTGAAAAAAAATATTTTTGCATAAGAAGTCATAGCCAAAAAGAGTGGACATGGGCAAAGTAGCTTACTACTTTTAAGGAATAATGGGAGGCAAAAGTGAGTTAAGTCGCTTTCCTGTGTGCCAAGACTTCTTTTTATCTGCATTGGACACATACCCTGCTTGAGAATTAGGGCTCCGAAATTGAAACTTTAGGGGAGAAGTTCAAATGCACAATTTATATGTGGGCAAGAAGAGCGCCCACATTAACAACATCCCATTAACAACATCTAGTGAGTATGTTGGGAGGAGGAATCATCTCTTCATAAGGCCTAGAGATTTATTAAATTAAATTCCCCACTGCATCAAGATCCCCAACAAAACAGAACCAATAAAGAATGGATGGATGAATGAGTAGATGGATGAGGTATATATATGATTGTAGAGATAGAGACACATGAGAGGATTTGTTAGGATTATTGGCTCATATGATCATGGAGGCAAAGAAATGTTATGATCTTTTATCTCCAAGCTGAGGAACCAAGAAAGTCAGTGGTATAATTCAGTCCAAGCCCAAAGGTCTCAGAATAATACATGCTGCTGACCAACAGCAGGGAAATACGTATATCCCAGCTCAACAGTGAACCCTTCTCTTCTTTGTCTCTTTTTTTCTATTTAGGTGCTCAAAACACAAGATAATGCCTGATCACATTGATAAAGGTGAATCTTCTTAGTCAACTGATTCAAATACTAATGTCTTCTTGAATACTCTTACTCAATACACCCAGAAATATTTATTTAACATTCCTTTTCCCAATCACATTGACACTGAAAATAAATACCATACTAAAAAGTCAGATAACACATTTACATATCTTAGGTTTACTGATGGTTTCTGAATACCAGCACAGTTTTGATGAGTTTCAAATAAAATGTTTGATTTTAAATCAGATAGTTCCAACTGATATTCACAAACCATTTCTGGCTTTCATTTCTAGGCATCACACTTCACCTCTCTTTTGAAAGTCAGATATGACTGTGTGCTTAGCTTTGGCCAAAGTTTAGTGAATGGATACCTTACAAGTTACCTTCCCACTGCCAAAATGATGGTGAAAACCTATGTCAAAATGATACCTCTACCAGCTTGCCTCTGTGAGGGTTTCCTGTGTGCCAAGACTTCTTTTTATCTGCATTGGACACATACCCTGCTTGAGAATTAGGGCTCCGAAATTGAAAATTATAAGAGTTAAAGACACAATAGGGACAATTGAAACATGTATGGTCATCCTAGTAAGATCAACTTTGTGTTCCGTCACTGAGATTTGGAGCCAGTTTTGTTTGTTTGTTTTACTGAAGTATCACCTTACCTGTCCTGATTGCTGTGCCAACATATTTGTAAAAATATAATAATTCATTTATGGAAGCCAACAGATAAACTATGCAATCTTGTTATAACCAGCCAAGGTAGATGAGAATGTGGGTTCTAACATTCAGGTGAGCTGAACTATATTGGTCCTGACAAGTGAGCAACCTGCTGGATTTCTCCCAAGTGAAGGCCAGTCCTTTCCCAAGATCCATCAGATCTTGCCAAGGAAACACAGCAGAGCTGCCTTAAGGTTGAAAACAGTTGACATCAGCAAAATCTGTTGTCTGCATAAATTCTGCTTAAGTGTATGGCACTGAGTTTCCCTGTAGAGCAGCTTAAGCCAAATTCATCCAGAGAGTGTTTGTTTTGGCCAGCAGACTAGTGTAGAGAAAACAAAAATGAACTTGCATGCCTTTACATTAAGTAGGCACCCTCAGGTTTATCACTATCCTCTGCTAATTTCTGTTCTAATGACCTGCTCTTTTCCATTTCTCCCTTTCATTGACATTATTTGCCTGGTCTCTGAAAGTATTCAGACCTGGCAGAGAATGACAGTGGCTTAGAAAAAAGCATAGAATCCCAAAGAGACAGAGACACACTTCACTCTTTGGTATTCCTTCCAGAAACCCATAACACCAGTCTAATCATAAGAAAAACATCAGGAACACTGACTGGGAGACATCCTCCATAATAGCTTGCCAAGGCTCCATAAGATTGCCAAAGTCACAAAGAACAAAAGAGGACTGAGAAATCATCAGATGCCAGAAGAAAGTAAGGACACTGGGTTTTTTTAAAAAGCTTTCTCTAGAAAGCCTGACTGGTTAGGTGACATCTGTGATTAGACTAAGAGGATGAGAAAGATCCAACCATGCCTTGATCTCAAGGAAGTATTTTATGGGACTAAGACCAAAAAATATAGAGAGCACAAAACAGCAATAAACTTGGAATATCTGAAGAACATAAGAATGTTGATTGATGTGTGTGTGTGTGTGTGTGTGTGTGTGTGTGTGTGTGTGTGTGTGTGTGAGCTGAGCTTGGTGAGTGATATACAGAGAGGTCAGGAAGATTTAGGGGCCACAACATATAGGGCAGGGTAAGGAATTTTGATTTTATTCTAAGGACAAAGAAAAGTTACTGGGATCCTTAAAGAGAGAAATGATATGGTCTATCTTATTCTGTAAAGATCAGCCTTAATGCACTATCCATGAGGTTCTAACTCTTATACAAATTATCTGATATTTCACTTGAATATCTGGTAAATATCTTAGTCCTAAGACTTTGCTATGATGAAGGCAACTGCCTCATACCAGACCTATGGAAACCCAGCAAACTGACTTGTGGTAGTTCATTCAAGAAGCGATAACTGGACTGGGGAGATAGTTCAGTGGTTTAAGTGCCTGCCTGGCAAGTGCAAGGACCCAAGTTTAATCCCTGAGACTGCATCGTATGCAGGCCCTGGAACCCTGGCATACCATGCCAGCCCTGAAACTAGGCATGGTGGTGCACACCTATAATCCCAGCATAGGGGAGGCTGAGACAGGTGGATCACTATGAGTCTGAACTGTGTAGTGAGACCCTATATCAAATAAATAAATGAAAGAGAAGGAGGAGGAAGAAAAGGAGGTGAAAGAGGAGGAGGAGGAGGAAAAGGAGGAGAAGAAGAAGAGGAAGAAGAGGAGGCTGACAGATTATGCCATGGACCAAGACATCAACCTAAAATAACGATCTTTCCATCTCTATCAAAGAAGAACATCATTTTTTTTTTTATCCCAAGACCTCAACCTGCTAGGTTTGTCCTCAGTTTTCCCTGTGTAACACCAAATCAGAATATGTAGAACATTACCACCAAAAACATGGAAGATTCTTCAATTTGTAGAGAGAGATAAGACCCTTTAGGTAGGATTAGAGTAAAGGATATGGATCCTCTGAGAGGAGAAGAAAAAACACCTCTACAACCAATGCCAGACAGTGAGGATATAACCTTGGATCGGCTCAAAACCACTCCCCTTACCCGTGGTGGTCTCAGCACTCTCAGTGCTCCTAAACTGTGAGTTGTAGCTACCCTGATGCATTGTATGACCTTATATCTTTAGCAATGAGCCCATTAACCAATTAAGTCCAGGCTCTTTGGGTGGATGGAGATGGCCCCTGCCCCATAAAAGAGGGCCACTCCCCCCTATTGATCAGTTACCCAGCTCTAGGCTCCCATTCACTCCAGTGCCTTTGAATCACTTCCGCAGTAAATCTACTTTTGCTCTGCATGGTGATTTCTGACTCTTTTTCCTCATTCTGTGTTAGAGAGAGACATAAGCCCAGTAAAGTTCAAGTGTGGACTGGTGACGCCAAACACACGGGACAAAACAAAGTTAACATAGGGTAAAAGAATTTGAAGTAAGAAACTGTATAATGGGGGAAATATGGAGATTATTTTAAGTTTAGGAAGTAGGGGGTCTTGCTGGTTAGCTCAGTTGTTTAAAGTGCTTGCTTGGTTAAACTCAGTCAGGCACAGGGGACCATGGTTCAGTCCTCAGCTCTGTATGTCACACCAGACCAGTCCATAAGGCAGCCGGGCCAGACAAAAAAAAAAAATCCTTCTCAAATTTGGTCAGCTAAATAGCTCAGTGGATTAAAGTGCCTGCTTAGGCAGATGCAGTGGCCAGGGTTCGATCCCTAGAGTGTGTGCTGGCCCTGCCCATGGGGGCAACTGGGCGTGGTGGCGTGTGCCTTTAATTCCAGTTCTTTGGGAGGCTGAACACAGGAGAATTGCTGAGTCCAATCTATGGATCTATGTAGTGAAACCCTGTAGACTCTGTAAACCCTGTAGACCCTTACTAAAATACAGGAAAAAAAAATCAGGAAGCAGTACCAAGGAGATACAACAAGAACAATGGAAGCATTGCATTACACCCATGGGATTCTCGTTCTCTTTGGAAAACAAAGAAAGGGGACCTCTGAGCCAAGAGCCACAGCTCTGGCCTTTTTCTGGCCATGTCCTTTCTCATAAAGCCAAAGAAATGGGCTGAACCAGAACTGATCTGTAAGATTCTTTCCTATAATCTAGATACTGAGGCTCAGTACCCCTTAATTACCTGTCTCGTAACCTACAACAGATGCTTCCATGTCTCATTCTCCCAAAGACAGGTGACATGACTACTGCAATCAGCTCCCTATGAGGTATGGATCTCAGGAAACTGTGGGGAGTGTGTGTCTTTGTGTGTTGAAGGAATAAGGAGTGGGTGTGGCCACCAATCCATTCCCAGGTCACACCTGCACTATAAATGAAGCCGCTCACACCACATTTTTTGAATAGAGCATCAGGCCCTATCAGAGAAAGCATTTAGGTCACTGGAGCCTGACCTTCACTATGCAGGAGGGTGCTGGACATGAAGTGCTGTCCTTTCTCTCTGTTGCAGTCTCCCCCACTCCAGGGATTCTGACTTAGTTGGTGCCAACGGTGTAGTCTGGGCATCAGGAGATCTAAAGCCCCCACCCAATTCCATTGTGTAGCCAAGATCAACAGTCATGACTCTGACAGCAGCCCTCTCACATACTCTCCCACCCAAGAAGAGGCTTTGGTGTTAGGCCAAACTTACCAGAACTTCCCTACCATTGAGACTCCATTCAGGAGCAAAGCATCCTTGGGCATCATGTCAGGATCTTTGGGCAAATCTGTGCTGCCACTGTAGACACAGTGACAGTGGACTTGGACTTAGGCCATGTCGACAGACTTACAATACCCTCTCTCTCTGTCTCTTCCCTTGCTTGTTATTAATATTATTTTTCAACTCAGAAAAACACAAAGGCTAGAACCTAGATATCTGAACATTACATTATTTTTTTAAAAAAACACACCACCTGTGATTTATATTAAGACTAAAAGCAATTTAAAATTGCCAAATCATAAATGCTTTACTCTTGGTACTTTACTCTTTTACCTTGCACACAGGTCTTTTATGTTGACTCTGAGGGTGCCCTGCTCCATTTTTTTAAGAAAGGGTATAAGGACCCCTGCAGTGTGGCCTCCTCTCTGGAAACTTCTTCCTTGAGCACCTGCCCTCTGGTCAGCTGAGGTAAAGCCCCAGAGGGATCTGAGAACCTCAAAGAGGGCCCAGGCATTAAGCTGATAGCCAGGCATCACAGACGGGGTTTGCTTTGGTTCCACATCCTCTGTACCCCTTCCTCTTTGCTGAAGAAATGGAGAGGTAATCCAAGAGAATTGGGGGAAGTCTATCAGCAACAGTCTCTACCTCTGTGTGAGAGAACTAAGAAAAATAATCTGAAGGGTTAAAAGGAGAAGGGGTGACATGAAACAGTATGAGAGAGAGAGATTAGGAGTCATTTCATGCATAGAATAAGGGCAGCCAACCGGCTATTTATCAATTTCTAAGGCATTCACTCTTTGACTGACTAGAAGTTGAGAAACAAAGTCATTTTCTACTTCACTGGTGATAAGTCAATATTTTCACTGCAAAAAATGATTACTTTCATCTTTTTCTTCTACCTAAATGAAATTTTTGATTAGTGTTTAACATTCACACAGAAGTATTAGAAAGACATCTGTCCTGCAGCTCAGAACGGTAGTCTCAGGAACGTTGCGTCAACTTGAAAGCCGCCCTGCAGCAGGGGTGCTTTGCTGCAGCCCCTGGAGCCCACCAGAGTCCACTTGCAACAAACACAAAGGAAAAGTTCAGAAACCTTCTGGAGGGCTGAGCACAAGTGGTGCCAAACGCTGTTAGTAAGTCTTCCACACAACTCTGAAAGAGCTCAAAAAACAAAATTGTAACAAATGTAAAAATTGACTTGCCTCGTATCAGCAGCTCACGAATCGGGCGGTTCACACTCGAGGATTTAGAGAGGTTCTCCTGTGAGCTGAGCAGAAGAGAACTTTACAGTTAGACAAAGGCTGAAGAAAGCTGCAACAGGGAACAAAAAGCCCATTGACCATCATCAAGCAACTTCCCTCATAGGGTTAAAGCAGAAGGGATTTCCTTATCACAGCTCAGGTAGGATAGGCTTCCTCCAGTTTATTAAGGATTTTTTTTTTCTCTGAATGCTTCAGGGCAGGTTTGGCTGGCTGGAGTGTTGTGGGGATTGAACTCCAGCAACCTGAGGCTGACAGCTCTGTGGAAGCAGCCACTTAAAGGACTGAGCTAGGGCCAGGCCCCCAAGGATTTTTTTTCCTTTTTTCTTTTTCTTTTTTTTTTTTTTTTCTCTGAATGCCCTCAGGGCAGGTTTGGCTGGCTTGAGTTGTGGGGATGAACCACAGCAACCTGAGCCTGACAGCTTTGTTGAAGCAGCCACTTAAAGAACTGAGCTACGGGGCAGGCCCCCATCCTCCATTTTATTGCTGTGAATTTTTTTGATTTTAGAAAACTGGCTTGTTTTAAAGTTCACCTTGATTATGTGGCACCAAGCACACATGAGTCCATTCTGGTTTTGTCCTCTCTGGTGCCTAGTGCAGGAATTCAGTCCAAAACAGTGGTCTCCCATAAATTCACTTCATAGAGTATAACCATTTGCATGTCACAGATTGACACAGCAGGCCAATGAATAAATACAGAGAGAAAACAAAGAGTCCTTCATAGACAAATAAGTACCTTAGGGTGTCAACAGAGCTTTAAGGAGTCTATTTTAGTTCAAATTATAACCTCTGGGGCCGGGGAGATGACTCAGTAGAATATAACTTCTATGGAGAAAAGCCTAAAGCTGTCTGCCAAAATGTAACAGTATCTATCCTATAAGGCAAAAACCCAAAGAAGTGGGATTTATTCTACAGATCCACATACAACCTCAAAATGCACATATGGGCGGAGGAACGGAGTGGAGCCCCGGGACCGCCGCCGGGTCCGCTCTCTGTCCATGCCGACTGTCCTTCGCGCCACCTGCGCCGCGCCCGCTGCCGCCATGGAGTGCAGGGGGAGACCATCTCTCCAGGAGACAGGTGCACATTCCCGAAGCTTGGCCAGACCTGCATGGTGCACTACATTGGGGTGCTTGAAGATGGCAAGAAGTTTGATTCCTCCCATGACAGAAACAAGCCCTTCAAGTTTCTGCTTGGCAAGCAGGAGGTGATCCGAGGCTGGGAAGAAGGGGTGGCCCAGATGAGTGTGGGTCAGAGAGCCAAACTGATTATCTCCCCAGGCTATGCCTATGGTTCCACTGGGCACCCAGAAATCATCCCGCCACATGCCACTCTTGTCTTCGACGTGGAGCTTTTAAAACTGGAATGGCAGGAGTGGCCTCCTCCCTTAGCTCCCCGTTCTTGGATCTGCTATGGAAGGGATCCTGTGTCTCCAGGTATGTGCACAGGAATCCATAGGGAGCTTCTCCTGATATCCCACTACTCTGTGCAAACATCTACCCCAACTGAGTGTGTTCTGTCACTCAGCTTGGCTTCTGACACTACCA
>NW_004524631.1:5834332-5838050 GCF_000260255.1 Octodon degus
TTTTTGACCTAGATTCCAATTAAGAATATTGTCAAGTATTAACAGCACAAGTGATGGGTTAACTTCAGAATAGTAATTGGTGTTGGGGTAGGGTTTGCAAGAATATTTTATTTTAATTTTTGGATGAAATTTTTATCTATTATATATTAAACATTCTTGCTGCTGCAGCAGATTTGAGACCTTTTTGAGGGCTAAATTATTCTCCATTGTGAGAGATGTCCTTGGGTTAAGTTGAAAACCCTACCCAAAACTAAAGTGGGGAGAGGGAGAGCCTTAGCCTCTGCCAGCCCCAGCCACCTCCCCTGAAACTTGTGCCTTTTGAAAGCAGGTTTCTTTCACTGCTATGTTGGACACTACCGGTATCTGTCCCTGGGCCAACAGGGACCTCTGATGCCTTCATTATGACCTGTCTCCATCCCCATTCTGTGCTTTTTTTAAAGAATTTTCAGGACTTTTCTAATCTCATAACTATTCAAGTTTCACTTCCTAAATTTTAAGAACTTTAATTGAAAGTTTAAATTGAAGGTGCTGTTTGTAGACTTAATCACTCAATGAAAGCCTTGCTATCATGACAAATCTTTGAGTTTTCTCTTAAGATAATGATGCTGGTCATTGCAGCTTCAGCATCCCTTGTTTTTTGTTTTGTTTCTGTGAGAGTTTTTGTTTTGCTTTGTTTTTTAATGCTTGGCTTTACTCTGCTGATCTCAGAGTTCCCTGGCTTTTCTTCCCTCAGTCCCTTCTCACCCTTTGCTGTCCTGTGTAATGATTTGGTGAGAGACATTGTTGCTTTGTTGCCCATCCCACACACCCTCAGCACCACCCCTCCCCCATACCACATGTGAGTTTCAAGTTTTATTATTGCAATAAAAGTGCTTTATGCTGGCTTTTCTCAAAAAAAAATGCACATATGCATCATTTCCATCTTAGCAGCATTGGGAGAAAATTAATATTCCTTGACAATAGACTGGCTAAACCCACTCATGGTACACCCATTGATGAAATATTGTGTAACTTTTAAAATTAGTCCATTCTTTCTCATTTACAAGGACCTTCAAGATACATTCAGTGAAAAAAGAAATTATGGAAGAATAGTGAAAATGTTTGTATAAAAAGTATATATCATACATATTTATACTCATAAACATTACATGTTTATGGAATATCTTTGGAAGGATACACATAAAACTGCTCACAGAGGGTAGCTCCAATGAGGGAGCTAAGTGACATTAGGGGTCAGTAGGGAATCAATTTTTTATTGTGTCTTATCAATTTGTTTTACCATGTGCATGTTCTGCTTTAAAAAAAAATCTGTTTTATAATTTAAGTGTGAATAGTCCTTAAATAAAACCCAAGGATGTAAGGCCCAACCGGAAGGTCACAGAAGGTCAAAAGTGATAAAGCTAGGATTGGACCCTGGAGTCTTCTGATGCTCAAGTTCACACCTGCTCGCTCACCGGTGCCTTGCTCTTTCTCCTGCTATGTCCTCCATCACCGGGGCTCATTCACATCGCCAGAGCACTCCACTCAACTTGCCTGAAAGAGTCCCTAGGTTTAAGTAGTTGAAGAAATCCTGTAAATAGATTGTCACAGCATTTTTAGTATTTTACAAATAATTTTATTCAATAATACTTTTTTCAATTTTTTTATTCATTCTAATGAAAAATAAAGATATAATAGCAATGAAACAGTTGCAAAACAGGTTTAGGATGATTACAACAATTACTACATTGCATATTGTCTTCATAGTAGTTATTCAGAGAACAAGATGGAGATATGATATCTTGTCTAAACAATATTAGTACAAACTTCTACTCTCAATGAACTAAGAGAAAGTAGCTGTACATCTATTCTAACTCTCTTGTGTGTGTGTGTGTGTGTGTATGCGTGTTTTTTCTTTCTCTATTTTTTGTTCACAACAAAACGTTCCTTTATTTACACTTTTGTGAAGTTACTAACACTTGACACTAGGCTGCCTAGCAATTTATAGCTAATGATAACCAGACAGGATGTGAATTTCAGGAGTGAGGTAGCTTGTTTGCTTTAAGAACTGGGCCAAGTCCCACCTACACATATTTAATCAATTTCTTAGCTTCGTGGCTGCCAACATATCCCCCTCTTTTGCTGTGTTTTGTCAGAGATGGGAGTTCCACTGCAGTTAGAGAAACTGTATTTGGAGAAGTCTTTAAGGAACCTTTTTGTGCTTGATGCCAGTATAGACATTTTAGTTACTTGAATTCAGCAAAATAACCCAATATAGTCCAATAGTCCATAATAGTAGTGAGTTATCATCAGAACTAGTATTTGTCAGACATCATTGACTTGAGCCTTTTACAACTCAACATATTAATATGGCATTACTTTTTATACCTCATGATTATCCATTTCTGATGGATGGTTAAAACCAATTTAAAGAAAGACCTATATAACTAAAAATGTAACCTTTGTATCTGACAAGGTCAGTCAAATCCCCTCAGGGTTTACCCTGGAAACATGTACAGCATCTTGTAGATCTCTTGTCATTGTCAGCCATCTGGATGAGTCACGGCCATTGCTTGACCAGTTTGCTCTCTGGAGAGCCTGAGAGAATTTTTCTCTCTAGATGACTCTCCTTAGGCACACTCTACATCATCAATCACTTTCCTCTGTGGCCCCATAATCTCCTTGACCAGAAAATGTGGGACACCACTGAGTTACAAGATGTCACAGCACAGGTTCTCATATGTCCTGAGTCCTCACTGACTGATCTTGAAGGGCTAGGGCCAAAATATTGGCTATCCTTGTAGCCCCTCTATTTCTCTAATTTTTGGTCTGCAAATTTTAGTTATTAAACAGCCAGAAGAGAAGCTTAATGATATTATTATCTTATAACAGAGGCAGTTGAGCTATCTGTCTGAATATCAAACACCGTAGACATAACATGGAACTGCTATTTTCCAACAGCCATGAATAATCTAAAATTTAAATCCCTATAGAATGTTAAAAAAAAAAAAAAAAAAACAATTACAGACCCAGAGCGCAGGCCTGGCGAGTGAGTGAGACGACCTGAAGCCGCAGGATCCTGAATAGACCCAGAGCCCAGGCCCAGTGAGTTGGGCTGCAGGATCCTGAACAGACCCAGAGCGCAGGCCCTGCAAGTAAGACCACCGGGCAGCGGGATCCTGAACAGACCCAGAGCGCAGGCCCGGCGAGTGAGTGAGACGACCCAGGGCCAGGATCCTGAAAAGAGTGCAGGCCCAGCGAGTGAGTGAGACAACCCGGGGCCGTGGGATCCTGAATAGACCCAGAGCCCAGGCCCAGAGAGTGAGTTAGATGACCGAGGGCCACGGGATCCTGAACAGACCCAGAGCACAGGCCACGCGAGTGAGTGAGACGACCCAGGGCCTGGCAGGATCCTGAACAGACCCAGAGCGCAGGCCCGGTGAGTGAGTGAGACGACCCAAGCCACGGGACCCTGAACAGACCCACAGCGCAGGCCTGGCAAGTGAGTGAGACAACCCAGGCTGCAGGATCCTGAATAGACCCAGAGCGCAGGCCCAGCACAGAACCCTTCAGCAGAACTCCCTGCAAAGAGGCTAGAGGCAAGACCCACCCAGGTGATTCAGGAGCAGAACATTTTGCCAGAAAGACACAAAGGGTTCAAGTCTAACGCCTGCAGCAGAAAGAAGTGGAGCACAGCAGCCAGATCCAAGCAACACCCAACTGGAGGAATCTGAACTTC
>NW_004524631.1:5839775-5857772 GCF_000260255.1 Octodon degus
TCCTAAAATCTTGTTTTGAGATTTTGTACCATTGTTTTTATTTTTTTTCTTTAAAATAAAATAACTGATGTCAAAATACACAAAAATTACACATTTTCACACAGAAATTTAGAATCAAACCATATACAACATTGCAGCAGGACTTTTTTTCTTGTCTCTTCTTTTCTTTTATTACTTTTTTTAAACAAACATTTACGTTAAAGAGAGTAGAGCAATAATTGATATGACATTAGAAGCAGTACACATTTCAAAGACCAAAATGACTGGTATTTCAAGCATGGTTTTAGTACTACATGTTGCTATCCTCAGTGTAGTTACTTAGTTCACACATATCAGCATATAGAGTTAGTCAGGGTGAGAATTCTACCAATTAACTTCTATTTTCAAAAACCTGATGGAGATTCTTAGGACCATTGCCTTAACCATCTTGTTTATATAAATGTGTGGTTTTGCCCCTGCCATATTTCATAACTTTTCTCCTTTCTCTCTCTCTTCATTGTTTAATCCTTAAGTTCTTGCTTTTCACTTAACTGTGTTATACCTTTCAGTATTTATTTCTTCTTTTGAGTTCTTACATTAGGGAGACTATACGATATTTACACATGTGGGTCTGGTTTATTTCACTTATGAATATATGTTTAAGTTGCATCTATTTATATATGAAGGCTTCGAGTTTATTTATCTTTATATTTGAGTAATACTCCATTGTATAAAAACACCACATATTTTTCATCCATTCCTCAGGTAACAGACATTTTGGCTGTTTCCAAAATTTGGCTATCACAAATTGTGCTGCTATAAATATAGGTGCACATATATCACTGTGATATGGTGTTTTCAGTTCTTTTGGGAAAATTCCCAGAAGGGGGATAGCTGGATTGAATGGGATTTCCAGTCCTAGTTTTTTAAGGAGTCTCCACACTGATTTCCATAATGGTTGCACCAGTCTACATTCCACCAGCAGTGGAAAAGTGTTCCTGTTTCCCCCACAGCCTCTCCAACATCTGTTGTTGGTTGATTTCTTTATGATAGCCATTCTTTCTGGAGTGAGATGATATCTCAGTGTTGTTTTAATTTGCATTTCATGAATAGCTAGTGATGTGGAGCATCTTTTCATGTATTCATTTTCTCCTTACATTTCTTTATCTTTTTAACATTTTGTACACATCAAACCCCTGAATAATTTACAGGAGAAAATATTATGAGACTATTAAGTTAGACTTGGAAATACTCATTCAAGAATCTTTATTAAGGGCCTGTTATGTACCAGAGCATGAATAAACTCTAAGATTACAAAAGTGAGTGAGACACATTCTTAGCCCTCAGAAAGCTTGGTAACATGCTGAAGATACATCAAGCACACAAGAATTGTGATGCAGGAATAATATGACACCAAAATAAGCACCATGCAGGGGCTGGGAGGCTCAGGCCCTGTTGTCCCTCCAGAGCCTACCACATCTCACATGTCAGTAGGGCTCAAGTAGAACAGTAAGAGGACAGCAAGGCTTGCAGGCACACAGGTCTTGGACCTGTCTCAAAAGGCAGCCACTGCTTTCTCCCTTTTACTGATACCTCATGGAAAGAGGGTCCAGTGTTGATCTTCCCCTTCAAGGTGAGCTCCCGTAACTGGATGTAGTGACATCTGTCTGTAAAAACTACCAACCATCTCAAATAAGATGAGTGTACAGAAAAGTTCTGCACCTGGGTCTCCAATCTGAAAACTGTACTCTGACATTTTCATGTGCTTCCTACAGTCCCTCCTGAAGAAATGGGTGACTCATTCTCTGGCTCAAAACCAAAGGCTTTTCGCTCTTTCCTCAGTCCAGAGGTTGGTAATTTTCTAGCACAGCAGTCTTCTCTTAGCTACTGATTTTTCCCTTCCTGCCACCACTCCATCAGAGTGTCTTGGTGGAGAAATTTTCAACACTAAATCTCCAGAGAAAATTTTCCTAAAGGATTCATTTGTAGCCCACAAAGAGACTCAGTCTTTAGGAGCTGCCCAATAGTAACTATGCCCAAAATAACAGCAAAAGCAACACACAAAAAAATCTGTTGACTGCTCCAACCTCTATCTCACTGATGACTTCTCCTCAGCTCTGAGAGGAGAATGAGTTGAGTCAAACTTTAAAATTTGGAGAATTTTCCAGAGAAAGTTTAAATGTGGGGCAGCTGGGCTTGGGGCCACGATACTTTGGATTCATCCTGGGTCTGACACTTAATCACTACGTGACTCTAGGTGAATCACTGCTAGTGAAATAGCCATTGCAGAACTAATTTGTATATCCCTCCTGTCCTTTCTGGCCTTTGGGAGATTCTCTAGTTATGATCTGAGTGGTCATAGAGAAAGCTGTTCTCAGTAAGAACTTGATAGATTGACACACAGCAGATTTAAATAATATGTACAGAGCAGGATGAGGGCAAGAGGCATCCTGCAAGAACATCACGGCCCTCATTGATCTATCAAGAGTTAATACACAGATTTTTTTTTTATGTCAAACTGTTTGTCCTTAAATGCTTGAATTAGTGTTAGGTCAAAAAACTTGATGCTATGATAAATGAACCACTAGGTTTCCCCCTTTCTCCACTTCTGAGCTCAGTGTGTAATTCCAGGCTGTAGGTGTTCTGATAACCTTAGCTGCTCATCAGAATTATATGATAATCTTAAGCCTACCAATAACCAGGCTGCAGCCTAGAACAGCTGAATCAGAATCTGCAAGCGTAGAGCCCAGGTGTCTCCACAAGAGACTATAGTGTTTAGTCAAGTTTGAGAAGCACTGAGATAATGTTCCAATTTATGTAACTGTTAGTTAATCAAGGTCCTGAAACCAACTGTGCCAATTTCTCCATACTGCCTTGCATTTTAGTTTCTTTATGTGAGGCCCATGACTTGTGCAGGACTAGGCATTCACAATCCAGGCCACAGGAGTCACTCTCATGCTAATTAGAACAGGCACTTTCTCCTCATATCTTGCCTCATTCTGTTTGAAGCTGTTTTGTTGTATATTGGTTACACCAGAATAGAATCTTCCCATCTGTCATAAAATTTTTGTAACCAACATACAAATCAATAATGTCTGCTCTGCTATTAGAGATTCTGAGGATATGACAGCCCTCTACAGTGCACAACTGCACAAGTGTATATGACAACTCTTTTCTTATTAGGGAAAGTATGTGACTTCAACCTCTGTCCCCCAACCCTTTCACTGGTCCTTCTTTCAACTTATTCTTTGTGTCTTCTCCAATCAGGATGATCCTTAAATAAGAGGGAATGCTTTTCAAAGGAGTACTCTTGGTGCTGATAGGTTTTCCTTATTGTTGTTTGAATTAGTAGATTCATTAAAATAAAACATCTTATAAAAACTTACAAATTAAATCACTTTCATTTGTCTAATGAGTCATATTTATTAAAAATAATTATGATGCATGAAATGAGAACTGGACTAGAAAATTGGAGAAGATGACAACTAAGCTCTAAATTCCAGCCTGAAATTCTACAGTTTCCATTCTGCAGTCCCCTCAGCAGTCTCATGGTGGGACACTTGTTATCCTGCTTTGTTCCCTTTGTCTCATGAGTTCTTTCCAGCTTAAAGGCAGCTGGTGACCTAGAGGGTCCTTCCTGGGACACAGAGATGCCCAGAACACAAACCCTGAAGTGCTCCCCCTCCATGACTGCTGAGAGAGAACAGCTTATGTCAGCAGTGTCTCTTGGGAGGCCTTTCTTAGGGAATCATGCTCACAGATGTGAGGAAGGAAGAGACAAAACTGACAAAGGTGATGGTAGTCCCAGAAACCCACAAAGAGCATTTGTTTCACAGATGAGCAGGAGAAGGGGGTTGCACATTCAGAAGAAGAAGAAGACAGTGTACAGCTGGAAAACATGCTTTGTGAATACCAGCAAGCATCTCTTCCCACCTCTGGAGGCCAGGACAAGGCTATCAACCAGTGGATTAGACAAAAATAGCAGTAGTGAAAGTCATGTGTCCCCAAAGAACTAGTAATCAAGACAAAGAAGCCAAAGGGTTAACTAAGCCCCCATCCTTCACAGAACTCTGCTTACAGAATCTAGGGTCACAGGAAAAGCAGTCATTTTCTGGAAGATAATGTAATCCCATTCTTGGCATTAACCAGCTATTTGATCTTGAACAAATATCTCACCACCTGGCACCTCTGAACCCACATATGTGAAATAAGGGGGTGAGCTATGTTACCTTCAAATTCCCTTCTAGTTCCCAGGAGATGCTGCTTCCTTCTAGTTATATGACATTGGGCAAATTATTCATTCTCCATGTGCCAGAATAAGATGGGAGTTAATAGGGTACCTCATAGAATGGCTGTGATAATCAAATGAGATCACACATGTGAAGTGCTTAACACAGAGACTGGTATGGAGAGCAGAGCCAATAAATGTCCCAGTACAGTGGAAGCCATATGAGAGCAGTCACCAGTCATCCACTGATGTGCTGATTACCACTATCTGATAACAGCATGTGGCATGCAGACATTCAGTAAATATTTGGTGAGAATGAATGGTGGTATTCTGACTCTATGGCTCCAAGAATGTGGTTTGCACCAGAGACTTCCCTGTCCTCCGTCTTCCTTCACTGAAGTTTCCCATGATCATTCATGTCATAATGTAGAGGAACTTGAAGAAGTAAGAGAGAAGGACAAAACATGGAAATTACACACACACACACACACACACACACACACACAACCACCTTACTTGTTATGACATTACAAAAGGGGGGGGCTATAAGAATATTTTCAGTCATGCATGCTCTTCTAGAACCTTACTGTTTCCTCACCAAGAGATGGAAGCTAAGCTCCCTGTATTTGAACATGAGCAGAGCTTTTGACTGCCTTGACTAAAAGAATACAGTCACTATAGTACTATATTGCATTCCAAAGGATGTCATAAAGCATGACAAAGTCATAAAGCATAACGTGATTTCTTGGGTCCCTCTTGAAGTATTCACCTTGAGACATGGAGCTACCACGTGAGAAGTTCAAGACTGCCACGCTGTAGGGATGTTTGAGCTGCTTTCCTTGAGGAGCCCACATGGAGAAGCCCTGAGGCTCCCAAAGAAAAAGTCATGCTGGCCAGCCCCTAGCAGCTCCTGTACACCTGAGTCCTCTTCAGAGCCATCTAGAGCTGGCCGACCATAACTACATCTGATACCCTGAACCAGGGCCACACAACTGAGTTTCCCAATTTCTGACCCATAGAAACTATGAGAAATAGTTGGTCTTCTTATTTTTTGTCTCTGTTTTGGGATGCCTGCTTATGCAACAAAGGTAAACATGATGTGGTGTTTGGCAAAAGCCTGGCTTATGCAGCCTCACCTCTCAAAAGCCCTAGATGGCCACTTGGTTCTTGGGGATGTCAGGGCTTTTCTCCAGGGATTCAAACAGACCCTCTTCCTCCATGCACCTAGGAATTCCAATCCTGACCAATAGCAGAACACAGTGTTCCCCCTGGCTTAGTGCAAGAGCAACACCTCAGAGATTCCTCTAGCCTGGGCTCCTGGGCTACCTGGCTCTTGTTTTTCAGCAGAAATTCTATTTTTTCTCTGGGCTTCCAGTAACTATTGGATCCCTTGAACAACCTTTTTTCACCAGCTTTTTATTGAGCAGTTTGTCATTTCCTTGTGTCCCCCATCATTTACTTTCATTTCCCTCAGAAACGAAGGCGACTGATTGCAACACCACCATTTTCTTTTGTCATTAGTGTTTGACTGATTACAAATGTGAGCATCTATAAATCCTACAACACATAAACATGACGAAGTTGATCCTGGAGGGAAGTTACCTTTACAGTGCAAAGGGAGGAGCTATTTACTACGATAATTCAAGGTTTATATTCATATTTTTAAAGATCAGACGTGGTCTGGACAATCCTTTTCCAAAGATTATTCAAGAAATTATTTGTACACTCTTGTTGCATAGGTCCTGCTTTACCTTGGTCTTAACCATCCAGCAGAAAAGTATAAAAATGAAGTATAAGAAGTAAAGCCATGCTGTTATGTTGAACTGTAGGGGACTCAGGTCAAAAATTTCTGACATTGCCAGTCAAGTGGAAGACCCAATACTATTATGGACTACTGGACTCTTTTAGAATATTTTGCTGAGTTAACACATCTATAATATTCAAATAACGGAACTTAACCAAAAAAAGGGATACAGATGAATGTCCATTTTGTATCTGTGTATTCAAAGTGGTTAGGACAGATATATAGTTACATTCTCTTAATTAATAGAGGCATTTGTTCTAATAGTGTTTGTAAATAGGATAGCATGTCTGCATCTTGTACAGCAAATAACCACTAGGAAGACAGTATGCAATGTGTTAATTATTGAAACTGTCCTACCAATTTGATTTGAAACTGTCTCATTGCTATTTGTTTCTCAATAAAATTATGGGGGAAAAAAAGAAATTATTTGTACAAATCTTACTTGATCAATTCAAGGCTTATTCCTCTAAAACAGAGAGGAAGTCACAGAATGAACATGTTCATGTCAAACTTAACATGTCTTTGGAGCTGGGAAAGGATTTCTCCCAAGTTTAGAATAGAAAATGTGAAAGCATAATTTCAAGGTTGTCAGGCAACCCAGGTCTGACTCCTTGGACCCAGTCATAGTGTGGCACATGTTGCTGAGAAGCTGGAGACAGAAACCTGCATTCGTCTCCCACATTTGTGACTTATCAGCTTATCAGCTATATATGACTTGAACAAGAAAATCCCCAAGGCCTAATTTCTTCTTGATCAGTAAAGTAAAATATTAATAACTGTACCTTTAATGCTATGTAAAAAATAATCAATATATTCAAACAAGAACTTCTACACGAATACTCATGACAATATTACTCACAATATCCAACAGGTAAAAACAACCCAAATGTCCATTAACCAATAAATGAATAAAAAATGTAATATATTCATGAGTAAAATATTAGTCCACCATAAAAAGGAAGGAAGCACTGATACATGGTCCAAGAAGGGTGAATCTTAAAAACATATTAAGCATCCCTGGAGCCAGCGGAATATGGACTGAACCCTCCAGTAACTGTGAGCTACAGAAACTTCTCCTTCATTTTGAGTATCAGGTAACTAAGACAAGTACTATGCTAATTCATTTGCTTTCAAAGACAAAGCCTAGTGAATTGGCATTGATGAAAGAAAGTGTCTTATTCCCCTATCACACTTGGTGCTTCATACTCTCTAATAAACCTTCATATTGCTGGAAAAAAAAACATATTATGCAAAAGCAGCCAGCTGCAAAATGTCACATATTATATGATTCCTTTTATATAATATGACCAGGATACATAAATCTACAAAATAGAAAACAGATTACAGGTGGCCAGGGGCTGCACATAGGAGGTAATATGATAAATTTCTTGATGAGTGTTAGATTTCCTTTAGGGAAGGTGAAAATTCTATGGCACTAGATAATGGTTTGTATCTGGAACCCAGATACAAGGGAGAGTAGGCAATGCCAGCAGAAGGCTACTAAATAACATCAAGCATAGAAAAGCACCATTTTCTGCCCCTGGTAATGACATCTTGAGTTTGGAGCTCAGTGCAAGGAATTTCACCCCCATTGGCATACATCAATATGACTCCAATCTTTTTTTTTTTTTTTTTTTTTAACTGGGGATGGAACTCAGGCCCTTGTGTTTTCCAGGGAAGCACTTATTCTACTGAGCCATTTCCCTGGCCTTATGACCCCAATCTTCAGACACAATGCCATCAAATAATTTTCTTTCATAGGTCTACAGTTGCACTAAGCATCTGAACTTTAAAAATCTCTACAAGTAACTCTGCACAGCCAGGACAAGGAGCCATAGGCCTAGAAAGTGGGCTGGTACAAGTATAGGAGGGGAGAAATGAGAAGATGGAGAGGATGCATAATGTAAGGTCAAAACAAACCTCGGTGTGGTGGATTGACAACTGGTGGTCAACTTTTATCACCCACCTAAACTGAACCGGCATGGTGCTGGGTGTGGGAGGCCCACCTGAGGATTGTTGCCAGCAGCATCAGAGGCAGAACTGAGAAGAAGAGAAGAAGCTGTTAGGGAGCTGCTAGTTGTCTCAAGCTGTTGGTTCTCCTGAGAAGCTTTCATGTTGGCTCTCCTGATGAACTTGGCTGTTTTCACCATCAAAGGATCTCAGGATGTTGTCACTGAGAATGGCTATGGCTCACTTTGGGAGGCTCTAGTCCTTACTGTGACCATTGCTTCCTGACTCCAGTGGGGAAAATGGTGCGCTATTCAACATCCTGGAGAAACTTGTCATAGTGGCTTCCTTGATAAAAGCTCGCCTTTCCTCATTGTTGGAGGAACTCGGGACCACACTGTCACTAAGAATGGCTGTGGTACCTTTTCCGAGGTGCCCTGGTTTTTACTTTGAACATTTCTTCCTGACTCTAGTATAGATCCCTCCATGTGTTAACACAGATCCTTCATCTTGCTGGCACAGACTTTCTAACTTCCACCACAGACCTTTGGGCCTTCCCAGTGCAGATGAGTGAGACAGACCCACCTGAGATATTATCATGGGCTTTAGGCCTCCAGCTGGACTAATGGGGCGTACTGTTATGGGCCGTAGGCCTTTAGCTAGACTCATGTATATATCACTGCTGTGGGATCCAGGCTGTGAGCTGGATTCTTGCAGTCTTATTGTGTGAACAGATTTCCTGCACTCTTTGTATATGACTATTTGGGTGACTAATATAAAATAATTTTATAAGTTATGTGTCCTGTATTGTATTATTCCCTTTGAAAACCCCAAACTACAACGCTAGGGAACTTCCAACCCCCAACTGGAGGAAGAATGCGGAAATAATCAGAAAAGATTGTGTGGAAGAGATGACATCTTCAGTAGCAAGAACTGGATGGAATGTGAGCAAAATCCATTCCCGATAGAGCAAGATCTAGCAGCAGAAGAGTGCAAGCATGATAGACTGAATGTTGTGTGTATTTGTATGTTGAAGCCTGAACCTGATATTCAGAGAGAAGCAAGTAACTAAGGTTAAGTGAGGTCACAAAAGTAGGACCCTGATCAGTAGAATTAGTGTCCTTTTAAGAAGAGATGCCAGAGAGCTTACTCTGTTTCAGTGAATGAAAAGGGCAGGTGAGAACACAGTGAGGTGCAGCTACCTATAAATCAGAAAGTCTTCACTAGCATCCAGCTATGCTTTCACTTTAATCCTGAGCTTCCAGCCTCCAGAGTTGTGAGCAAATAAACTTTCTGTTACTAAAGCCATCTAGATCATGTTATTGTGTTGTGTAGCTCAAATAGACTAATATACTTGGTACAGCACCAGACAGTTTGGTTGATAATGACTTCATCTGAGAGATAAGTTGGAAGCAGATCGATCCTCAAAGACTTTAGAAGCTGATGCTCTAAGGTAGAACACTGTTATAAGAAGGTTTAGGATTTGTTTTTGTACCTAAAGTAACACACAACTTTTGGATACACTTGGCTTTTTAGCTTTTTTAAAAAATTAATCTTTTGTTTATTTATGTATTTTTTAAAAAGAAGAAGGTTTAGGGTGTGACTCAGTGACTCAGTGGTAGAACACATATCTAGCATGTGTAAGGCTCTGCCTCCCCCTCCCCCCCAAAAAAGAAAGGCAACTTGTACAATGAACTCCAACAAAAAAGGGCCCTTTCTGAAATATGCCTATTACATCTGGGGAAATTCTCATTTGAAAATGAGCTGCTGCTTTCAAAATATCCCTAGGACATCTGTTCTATTAAATTCTATCTCTGAGGTGTGCAGGCTTCCAGTGACTTACTCTGAGGTCTGGCTAAATCTGCAGGAGAGCAAAGGGTCAGGCTTAATTGGGAGCCCTACAGTTTTTCCAGAGCCTCCCAATGCCTTTTTCTCAATTATTCCAAGCAGGACACAGACATCTCATTAAATGGTGGTTTGTTTTTCTAGGAAACAATGATGGCAGAAAAACAGAGAGAAAATCAGTATCACAGTCACATAGAAGGGAGAAAGCCAGATAGTCACAGCTTTTATTCATAAGCTCTGGAAAGAAAAAACAGCTTGTATTCACTTATTCCCCATCATCAAAATGATCATGACAACAAATCTTTAGGATACCACTGGTTTCTAGGACATATAACAATAATCTTAATACAATTCTCTTTTTCCATATCTGCCAGATGCTGTATTATTTCATAAATGTTTCATTTAACCTTCACAATAATTCTATGACTAAAACCAGCTTACCCATTTCATAGATGAAGACATTGAAGTTCACAAAATAAACATGTCCTTATCTGGAACGTAGCCATGAAAACAAACTCAGACAGAATCTCAAGCCCACACTTACTCTGACAGTGTTCCCCCCTGTCCCTTCCCCACACCATTAGACTGAGGAGAAACCAGTAGCAACCTGGCACAGTTTGTCCCAACCACTCCATCACATGACAAAGTCAGTTCAGGGGGTAGGACAGTAGAATTGACATTCACTCAGCTCTACAAAGAGCCCCTCTGAACTTCATCATAGTCCAGAAAAGTCCACCTTTGTAATCCCATGGAAAAGTTACTGGAACACTAATAAATTAATTCCAATCTACCACTTGCAGTGCAAAGCACTAAGGCATATTTACAGTTGTGGGGAGCCAAAGGAATCCTAAATCCAACCAGATTAATGGCTAACTGGAACAAAGACCAGACCCAGGGCTTTATTAATTCATAAAAGGGAAGTCACCCAGGGATGAGTAACTGTGAGACTGGTAGGAAGTACACGAGTAGTGTGAGTTGGGCTAGGCAGGTGGCCTGAAATCACCTCTGCAACATGCATAGAAGGAGAGAGAGATGCATGCATGTCCTCAGCCCCAATTTAAAGTGACGCTGGACCACTCCGAATATGTTTGCAGGTCATGCCAAGCAAGATTCAGAAAAGTGAAAACCAATCCAGTCCTAGCCCAGGCCCCGGTGAGTGTGTGGGAGAACGACCTGCTACCCTGCTCCGGCGGGACCTGCCGGTCCAAGCCCAGGCACAGTGTGGGTGAGATCCTCTTCCACCCCCGAGAGTCCCCCCACCACCACTCTGCAGTACCCTCCCACCCCACCAGCCCAGTGAGAATTTCTGCCGCGTTCTGGGGACCCCCAGATCCAGTCCTAGCCCAGGCCCAATGAGTGTGTGGGAGAGGATCCTCTCCCCACTACTCCACCTGGTCCCCTCCAGACTCAGCTCAGGCCTGGACTACAGGCTTGGGGTGAAACCCTGCAGCTGCAATCCCTGCAGAGAGAGTAGGGGACAAAGCCACCCAGCTAGTCCAGGAGCAGAACATCTTGCCAGAGGGGCACAACAGGATCACTCCCAAGGGCGGCAGCAGGAAGGAGCTGAGCACAGCAGCCAGACCCAAGCAAGGCACAACTGGATAGATCCAAACTTTGTAGATCTGCACATGAACTTCAGTAGGTGCTACGGTTATAACTGCACCAAAGCTCTACAACAAAGGTCAGAAGACAGTGTTACACAAAATGACAATGAGAAGGAGCAAAATGTAATCTCAGACCCCAGCCCACCCGTAACAAGTGCAGAGCACACTAACACGCACAAATTCGGAACCACACAGCTGAAATCAATGAATCAACAGCTTCTGAAATTAAGAAACAACTGCATAAAGGTATAGAGGAACTCAGACTGGAAATTAAAAAAGAAATCCCTGCATTAATAGCATCTGCAGTAGAGAATCAAATGCAGAAACATATGGAAGAAACCCAGTGCCCACCCAGAACAAATGCAGAGGACACCACTTCAGCTCAAATGTATGAATTAATAGAATCAATAGTAAATAAGCAACAATAGAAAGTTATAGAGGAACTCAGGGCTGAATTCTTTTCTACTAGCTCAGCTCAAATGTATGAATTAATAGCATCAACAGTGAATAAGCAACAGCAGAAACTTATCGAAAAACTCAGAGTGGAATTCTTTTCTGAAATAAAAAAGAATTCTCTGAACTCGTAGCATCTGAAGTAAAGAATCAACTACAGAAACATAGGAAGGAAACCCAATGTGAAGAAAACACTGCAGTAAAAGAATTAATAACTGCTTCTAAAGAAGACATTGATAAAAAAATAGAGGAGATTAGAAAACTGACGGATTCCTTGAATGAACAATACAGGAAAGAAATAGATCTCATGAAGCAGAGTCAAAGAGATGTAGAGGAATTTAGAATCTCAATCACAAACTTGCAAAACCGTTTAAGTGAAAGAGAAGACAGAGTTTCAGATCTTGAAGATGCTGGTGCAGCTAGTGAAAAGGTCTTAAAAACAACTAGGATGCAGGAAAAAATATTTCATCACTTGCAAGACGATGCAGAGATGAACAATGTGAGACTAATAGGTATCAATTAGAAAGAAGGAGTCAATTCAAATGACATTTAAAAAATATGGACAGAAGTAATAGCAGAAAACTTCCCAAATATGAAGAAACAATCTGACATTCAGGTAACCAAAGCATACACAATGCCAAGTAAACTCAACCCAAGTAACCTTAACCTCGAGACATATAATATTCAAGATCCCAGAAATTCAGCTCAAGAATAATATACTGAAAGCCACTAGAGAAAAGAAGCTGATCACATTCAAAGGAAAACCCATCAGAATTATGGCCGACTTCTCTTCACAAACCATGAAGGCAAAAAAAGCATGGAGCAGAGTACTTCAAGTCCTCTATGAAAACAAATTCCAGCCCAGACTACTATACCCTGCAAAACTCTCTTTCAAGTTTGATGGAGAAGTGAAATACTTCCATGACAAAGAACAACTAAAGAATTTCATGATGACAAAGCCATCCCTACACAGGCTCCTGAAAGATGTTCTAGAGAGGGACCAAAATGATCAGAACTCCACTAATGAGATCAGAAGCAACCAAATAAATAGGGTAAGCAATTAAACACCGGAGAAAAAGAAGTAAATGACAACAGGTAAATAACATGTCAATCGTAAGTCAATACATCTCAATTATAACCATCAATGTAAATGGATTCAATTCACCAATTATGAGTATATCTTTAAGTGGCATCCACTTAAATATAAATGCTTCAAGTTTATCATTCTTTATAGTTGAGTAATACTCCATTGTATAAAAATACCACATCTTTTTCATCCATTCCTCAGGTGATGGGCATCTTGGTTGTTTTCAAGATTTGATAATTTTGTACTTTTCTTGTTAGAAATCTTATGTGGAGGTTAGAGCTCAAATTTGGCAACTTTTCTATCATATTTTTGTGTTATAGACATTGTCTTACTTTTCTATTCTTCTGTTCTCTTGCATTTTTAAATTAATTTTCTTACAAGGCCTAGATATATGGAGATATAAAGATAAAGGTATATATATAGATACATATATATATGTAGACATAATTTTTATTATAAATCACATGTATCCTTTTTGAAAAGAGTTATCTGTTAAATTATAAATAATAGAAGGATGCTTGAGGAATAAAACTTCCTAGGTTTAAAACCCAGCTACACTATTTAGATCCTGAGTATAGGCATTCTGTGCCTCAGGATTAAATAAATTAACAGATGCAGAACACCAAGAACAGTACTGATTCATAGTAAGTATCCACTCAATAAACATTAGCTGTCAGTATGGTTTGCCCATGTTTCTGCAATCTGATGAATGAAATTTGAGCTCTCATCACAGCACAAAGGCTTTCGAAGGACACCTTCCAGGTGGTGCCTTGGTCCCTTGCCTCAGGCATCGCATCTGACCACCCCCTCCCGCCCAGCATTGCTGCCTGCATCCACACACATGGCTGTCTGTCCCTGCAGGAGGCTCTGACTCCTTTCACCCTTCAAGGCTCTCCTCTGCAGTTGCAATTTCCAGGATCCAGCTGAGGCCTCCCTGGGCCCTGGTCTCTCTCCCTCATCCATACCCACGTCTAGCCCACCACTTCCTCACCCTGTTTCAGAGACTTGGATTGTGACCTTCTCCTCCAGGAAACTCCTGGTTTCGTCTGGGTCTGTTGGCAAAGAATAAATGCATGGAAGTCCTCTGGGAGGGGAGTTGTTAGGCTGGAGTGAGGAAGACATCTGTCCCCTGCCTGGCTCGGCTGGCCTCGGATGGCTCTAGATAGCACCTGACAGTTCAAAGCTGCAGAAGTAGACCCACTTAGGCTGGAGTTAAAACATGCCTTTTCCACCAAGCCCTTTAAACCTTACGGCTGGTGTTACTCAACTGGCTAAATGTCATTCTGCATTCAGAGTCACTGACCCCAGCTTTTGAGGGAATTAAAAAATAGTGGCCTCTGGGAAAGAAAGAATTTCCAGGTGGCTCTATTTGATCACATTCAGAAGCATGACATTAAATCTACTGAGAGGTTTGCCCTCATGTCTTTTTTGAGGACATCAGATCTGAGGCTTGACTTTGTGTGTGTGTGTGTGTGTGTGTGTGTGTGTGTGTGTACATAAACATACACACACATACCTGCATGTGCAGAGTCAAACTTGGAATGTGAAGCTAACAAGTAACGTGGGCCTGCTGGGCCTGTGTTCTACCTTTCCTATGGCTTTACTCCACCAGAATGGGACACAGAGTGAGGACCCCAGATGCAGTTACCCACAAGGACTGAGACTTGAGCCTGCATGGAGAAGGGGAACAGCTGGGCTGTGCGTTCCCAGACAACTTGGGGTCCACATTCCCCAGCACCCTCCTGAGAGTGGGCCTTTCAATACTCTCCAGCCTTCGTAAAAGCTGTTAATGGTCCTGTGCCAGTATTCAGATGATCAGGAGGTTCTCTGATCTAGAAAATGAGGCTGAGAGAATAGAAAGGAAGCCCAGCGTGGCCTCTTCTTGGGAGTAGCTGCCATCATCAGCCCATGTGGAAACACCATGGACTCTAGCCTGGGCAGGTCTGAGTTAGAGGCAGAGGCAGGGAGGGAGGCACATGGATGGGCAACAGGTGCCAGGCTCTCCTCTCAACCATAAAGGCTGGCACACAGCACATTTTCTTGCACACAGAAATTCTTCCACCATCAGTCTTTCTCCCATCTTCATCTCCCAACCCCTGTACCTTCTAAGCAACCTTGGTGATTCTTTGTCATACCCTTGTCTTGTCTTGTGTACAGCAGGGGAGAAAAATGAGACTCAGTAATAGTTTTGTCATCTCAGGCCTGCTTTGAGTTTGGAGTTCTCAAGCAACTGAACCCTCTTCTGGCTTTGGAGCAGGGCTTAAATCATTGACAAGCAAACCATAATCCAAATCAAGTGCGGCCAGGTGTGAAGTGTGGTTTCAATCTATCTAGCTGTTACCCCAAAGCCTTGTGCACTCATAGGTGGGGCTGGATAGAAATAGCTGCATCATGGGTATGTGATACTGAATTAAGGTTGTGTGCTACCTGGGTTAGTCCACTAACTGGTTTGACATGGTTCTGGATGTAGCTTAATGGATTTACAGAGGACAGAAACCTACCCTGGGTATGAGCCAGGCCAGCCAATGGGCTTGACATCTGAATGTGATACAATGGGAAAGAAACTGAGGCTTGCTGCTCACTGCTTCCTACCTGCCCTGCCCTGGACTCCATCTCCTCCACTATGCCCCTCTGCCACACCCTTCTGCCAGGTCCCCCTGCCATGGAGCCAGCCGACTACAGACTTAAACCTCAAAAAGCTGTGAATCAAAACAAACCTTTCCTCCTTTTAACTTGTGGGTGTTGCGTATTTGTCCCAGCAATGAAAAAGAACTACACTATCAAGGCACAAAGCCAGAGTCAGTATAGTTGCAGGACCAAAGAGTGGGGCTGGCCTAAGACTAAAGATAAGGCCAGATGGATACCACCAGCAGCAGAGAGTGTCAGACAGTCAACAGGGAACTAGTGAGCAACCAGTGTTTGTCAAGCATTCTTCCAAGTCCTGAGGACAGGGTAGGGAATACGGAACAGATTCTTGACCTTTACTAGTGACTTTTCCCCCACTAAAAATGCAGGCAATTCAGCCCAAGTCGGAAGGTCTCACTGTGGTTCATTGAGGAGCTCAGACTTTGTCTTTGTTTGACTCTTCCCTGCCTCTTAACGTGATGGCCTTATGCAAGCCATACAATTCTTTATACCTGAAGTTCCTCACCTATAAAACAGAAATGATAAGACTAGCATTCTTAGAGGGCTAAAGATCAAATTAGTTAAGTAAGGTGCTCAATAGGGCTTGGCTCACAGTAGGCACTGAAAATTTCCTTCTTATATCCTGAACACTGACTTTATAAAAATGCTGGGCATGTGCAATGATGGCTCTCGCAGGGCATTTTAAAGAGGCTACCAAGGGCCTGACAGCTTGTTCCATTAATAATAACAAATTGCTGTCTGGCCTCAGACAGGTCACTAATTGTTCTCAGCTTCTATCTCATTCCCTAGGATGGCAGAGAAGTGGATGGTGTCATTTGTGCAGGAGACACTGAGTGGTGATCTGAGGTCACCACCAGCAGAGTCCAGGCAGATGGCTCCATGCTTACCATAGGAAGAGAGGACAAAGCAGGCTGATGGCGGAGGGGACTCGCAGCATCTTTGGGGCAGGTTAATCAGGATCTGGGGGCTTGTGTGTGTGTGTGTGTGTGTGTGTGTGTGTGTGCTGGAGATACCATGTCACAATTTATTGAAAGCTATGCTAAAGTCAAGATTGAAAAGGTTAATTAATGGACATTGATAGTTTTTAAACAAATACAGTGACCTTGTTCTAGTGAAGTTGGGATAGGAGCAAGCCAGGAGAGGATTCAGCATCCTGAATAAAACTCAGGAAGGCACTCACTGTTCTGATTTTCCTTCCCTAGGACACAGTGGGAACTAATATGGGCATCCAAAATTCTTTTAAAGCACTTTGAAAAGTTTGGAATATCAGCACTGTCCAATATGGTAGCCACAAGGCGCATGGGTATGCATTGGGTACTTGAAATGGAGCTTGTCAAGTTGTGCTGTGTTATATGGGTGTCCCCTGGGTTGCCAATACTTAGAAAAAAATGTGTAAGTATCTCATTAATGACTTTTTATTCATTACATATTAAATGCTAATATTTGGAACAGTAAGGTTAGATAAAATATATTGTTAAAATCAATTTCACCTTTTGTTGATCACTACATATAGGACTTACATGATGTCTGAGTTACTTGTTCATTGCTAGGACAAAATACATGACACACACAAGTTAAAGGAAGAAATCTTTATTTTAGCTCACAGCTGGGAGAGATTTCAGCCCATCATTGGCTGATTCCAAGGCAAGGAGGCATAGCAGACGGGCACGGCAGGGGAGAAACCATTCACAGCATGGCCAGCAGCAAGCAAGAAACAGCAAAGCAGTGAGTCCCTTTCTCCTTTATCCCATCTGGGCTACAAGCTGTTGGTTGGTGCCATGCACATCTGGGGTTGGCTTTCCCATTTCCCTCACTCATAACTACACTAAAGTAATCAGTGAGATAATTAAACTATCACATAACCTGAATCCATGTTCATATACCCTAAAAAAGACACCTTTGAAAAAACCCACCCATAAGTGCATGAGGTGTTGAGGGGAACATCTAGACACAAGCTATAACACATGCTATTTGTATTGGTCAGTAAAGCATCATGGGAACAGTCTTTTTCCAGGATACTGCTTCAGGCATTGCTGATTTCTTTTTGGTCAAGTAGCAAGAAGACCTCTCAATGGAGCAAACACTGGGCCAGAAGGCCACAGATCCTATTTATCATTTCTCCTTGGCCACTGAGTGGTTACGTGGTCATGGTATCAATAGTGATGGGAGCAAATGATTCTGTCATAGTTTTTTTTTTTTTTATCTCCATGTTGCTTTCATTTGCATTTCTCTATTGGCTACAAATGCTGAACACTTTTTCATAAACTTTTTAGACATTTGTACTTCTTTTGAGAAATGTTTATTCATTTATTTTTTTCATTTTTTTTACATCAGTTATTTTATTTTAAAGAAAAAAAATAAAAACAATGGTACAAAATCTCAAAACAAGATTTTAGGAGAGTAA
>NW_004524631.1:5859632-5864289 GCF_000260255.1 Octodon degus
GTGCTCCATGTCTTTCTCCTGCACCCCTTAGAGTTGAACCCTTTGTGTCTCTCTGAATCAGCTAGCTGGGTGGGTCTTGCCTCTAGCCTCTTTGCAGAGAGTTCTGCTGAAGGGTTCTGTGCTGGGCCTGCGCTCTGGGTCTATTCAGGATCCTGCAGCCTGGGTCGTCTCACTCACTCGCCGGGCCTGCACTCTGGGTCTGTGCAGGATCTCACCAGGCCCTCAGTCATCTAACTCACTCACCGGGCCTGTGCTATGGGTCTATTCAGGATCCCACCAGGCCCTCAGTCATCTATCTCACTCGCCGGGCCTGTGCTCTGGGTCTGTGCAGGATCCCACCAGGCCCTCGGCCATCTAACTCCTCTGTCATAGTTTTAACAGGTGAAAGGAGAGGGTATGCTACCAGCATCAAGTGCATAACTTCAGGGACACTGCTAAACTTCCCACAGTGCACAGATTCTAAGAAGTGGACACATGTAAACTTCTTGTAATAATCCTATGAGTGGAACCACTACTCCATTTTCTACAGGAGCATACAAGGTGTGGTAAGAGGTGTGGAGAAGTCAAATAACCAGCCCAGACTCACAAATGGAAAGTAGCAGAGCAAGGATTAGAACCCAGGAAGCCTGAGTGCAGGGTGTCTGTGTGAGCCACTTTGTTGCCTCAAGTTATTCAAATGGGCTTAAGTTTAGTTTCCTTCTCTATAACATAAGAGTTAGAAATACCTGCTCTGTCCATGTCAGGGGATTGTTGTAAAGATCAGAAGAGGACATGGGTGACACAGATGGTACAAATGTGAGGTGGCAGAAGCTCAAGAAGGAAAATGGCACTGAAGAGCTTCCCACCTATAATACTATTAAAATTCAGACTCCCTTCTTTCATAAAATATCTTCTCAAATCCCCTAGATCAGTTTGGTGAACCTATGACAAGTGTGCCACAGCAGGCTGAAGTCATTGAAAGCTCTAAAAGGTTCACCATCACTGTCCTGGGTGGGGTCATTTTCTTTCCCTGTGCTTCCATACCATTCTATGAAACATCACAACCTTGGCTTTCATTGCAAGTATGCATTCATTTCTTTCATTCCACTTCAGTTTTCTTAAAGGCAAACTGCCTTATAGGTCAACAGTCCTCAACTAGAAATGACAGTACCTCCCTACCAAACCTTTGGCAGTATCTGGAGGTTTCTGTGACTGTCCTAACAGGTGGAGGGAGAGGGTAGGTTACTGGCATCACATGCATAACCTCAGGGATACTGCTAAGCATCCTACAGTGCACAGGTCCAAAATGTCATCCACGTCAGGAGTGAGAAACTCTGCTGTAGATCATTCTATGACCCACTGCATTTAGCACACGCATGAAACTTTAGGCGTTCAATACATCAGTGGTGAGAGATTGATTAAGTAAACAAAAGAGTAACAAATCTAAAATGATCTACCTACCTTGGCTGTAACTTTGTCTTGCTTATGCTCCATACACATGAACTAAATGTCCACTTCATGGTGAGCCCCGGGGGTAAGAGGGACAGAGAGGAACAAAATACATGAGGCTCCTGCTCTCCTGATCCAGAAGTCTCCAAGGGTCATAACAAAGAGACTCAAAATTGACTGGCAAATGATACGTGCCACTCACTGTGGGCCAGCTCGGTTGGAATGCCATGCAGGAGATTTGAAAAAAAGACAGATGGCTCAGCTAATCTGAAAAACATTAATTAATTTTTCTCAACTTTTATTTGGAAAAATTTCAAATGTACAGAAAAGGTGAGATAACAGTACAATAAATATTTATACATATATTATGAGAATTAGATATATAGATTAATTATTGATAGATGTAGAGATATATAGGCATACACCCAGACTTTTCTGAACTATTGGGAAACAAGATACGGACATCATGTCCTCAGTTAAGTATATCAGCATGCACAGGACAGACCTACTGATTTAATAGGTCTGGAATACGGCCCTGGAAACTCATTTTTTAAATTCTCCATTTGAATGCACAGTCAAATTTGAGAATCTTGATAAAGAGAAACTGTGGGGACCAGGCTGTCTTCAAAAAGACACAACTTTCTGAAAGACGTAAAGGTCAAGCTGAATTTTGAAAATACATAAAGGTCATTCTAGGGTAAGTAAAATGAAAAGGGAAGTTCCAAGCATGAACATTAATGTGAACACAGGTTAAGAGGCCAGAAATGGTGTAGTATATTAGCCTTCTGGAAGCACAAAAATACAGGCAGAGAGATGAAAAGGAGGAGAGGACGGGTGAGTAACCCTTACATACCACTTGGGAAGTCATGGTGCACCACTGAGGAATAGTCAGATCTGGCCACGTTGGAGAGAACAGGCTGAAGGAGGACATGATGGACACTGAGACACAACTGTGGCTATTGCATTGTTCCTAGACAAGGATGTAGTGTTCTAACCAGGGACATGATGGGGCTGTGGAGGAAGAAGAGAAGAACCTGAGGGAGGAGAATTTATCAGGAAGTAATCAGGACTGTCAGGTGCTGGGACCCTGGCCTACAGTATTCCCAACTACAAGCTTCCTGTCCATGTGGCTAGAGCCAAACATGAACCAAAATTGTGTAATAAAGGAGCTTCTGCTCGATTGTGAGTCACCCTTACCTGTCCCTATCTGACAGCTGCACTCTACACTGCCTGGACACTAGACCCTTATGTCGTGCCTGCCCTTGCTATGTCTATATCTTAGCAAACTGCCAAGAGACACACAGGCCTTCTGAGACCAGTTTGCTCTGCTTCCTGGACCCTTTTCCTTTCTCTTACATTTAAAGCAGCTCTGGGGTCCTTCCCTACTGCCAGTTTCCATTTCCAAGTAAGAGACAGGAATGTTCCTAAGATGCTCTTTCAGGTCAAATATGATTTTTCAGATTTGATCAAGGGTAATAGTGAACATCAGGAATTAGGCAGAAAGTCCTTAGTGTAGCAGTAGTTTCCTAAATCTTAACCTAATAGCCACATAATCTCAATATTCAGTGAGGTCAAAACCATATCAGACAGGCTTGTTATATAGGCAATGTGCCAATAGAGCATACATTGATTGGTCGATTGCATTGTCAAATACAGTAATCTTCTAAGTACCCCTTTGATGTCTTGGAACCCCCAGCATTCTGGCTAATGCTTCGCCTATGTTCATATTAAGTACAGTTAGCCCTTTCATTCCCAGTTTTGCAAAATGAGACAAAATGCCTCCACTCTCCCTCTGATTTCCTTAGAGCTTGCAAAAGTAACTACATTTAAGGAGGTCAAAACAACACAGAGACGCCACTCCAAGACAAATGAGGTCATGCCTGGTCTTTGGACCTGTCTCTTCAAGTTCTGCTCCACTGGCTGTGCTCAAAATGAATTTGGCTTCCAGCTGGCTGTGGCAGCCTAAGCCCAGGGACACTGTGTTTGTGGGCAGATCGCAAGGACCAGTGCAGTCACCTTTGCCAGAGTCTTTGCAATTGGGAGGTTCTGAATCCCAGGGACTCCCAAAGAGGAAAGAATCTGCAGGTCATCTTGGGAAGCTCTTCCATTGTACAAATAAGAAAATGAGGTTCAGAGATGTCAAATGCTTTCTCTAAGGTCACACAGTGAATTAATATATGTTTGCCTACATTGTCTCTCCATTCTGTCTGACACTGCACTTTACACTAGAGACACACAGGTATGACCCTGGATAAGCAAGGTTGCTTAGGGAAGGACTGCAGTGTTGTCAAAGATGGCAAATAGTCTAATGTCCATCACTGAAATGCAATGGGAGAGTAAGCCCCTGCAAGAGAGAGCGGGGCCACTCTGTGTGTTGGCATGAACTGTTTCAAAGCCACGTTAGGTTAGGCAGCAAGGTACTGGACATAGTGTGCTGCTGTTTGCAAAAATGAAGGGAAAGAGCCTGTCCTCAAGTGTGTGTGTGTGTGTGTGTGTGTGTGTGTGTGTGTGTGTAGGTCATACTATGCCTTTGTTTACCGATGGAAAGAAGAACCACATGACTTGGGGTGAGAGGAAGAGTTTTTTTCAATGAACTTTTACAAAAATATTATTATTTATTCAAAAATTAAATTAATTGTACCAGCCATGTGGTAGACTAAAGGCCAGGTAGCTTGTTCAAAGTGATAAAACTGGCTGGATAACAGAGCCACAGGCCTCCTTGTTCTCAGTGTCACACACAGAAACAGTTTTCCAAACATTTCTCTTTTGTTAGTACATGTTTGCAGTGCGCAGTGTTTACATTCCTTGTGTGGGGCTGGTTCATGTAGATGATATCTGTCTTTATTTTGTTCTGTGTCTATAATTTCAATTTCTCATATAAGAGAAACTGTGGGATATTTAAAATTGTGTGTTAGATTTATCCTACTTATTATCAGAGTCTCAAGATGCAGCCATTTTCCAAGCACTTGCTAAAGTATAGAAAAAGAAAGAAGTGATCTATCAGAAGAGAGAGAGACAAAAAGATTTATTTGTGTATGCCAGGAATTGAGCTGAGGACATTGCACTTTTCACACAGGTGCTGTGCTGCTGAGCTACGTACCTGCTCCCTATGAAAAAGATTTTATTTTCTTTTATTATTTTTTCCATAATTTTATTGAGAAACAAATAGCAATGAGACAGTTTCAAATCAAATTGGTAGGACAGTTTCAATAATTAACACATTGCATAC
>NW_004524631.1:5864888-5881328 GCF_000260255.1 Octodon degus
GTGATGTTACAGTACAAATTCTCATATGTCCTGAGTCTTAATTGACCTTGGAAGGCTAGGGCCAAAATGTGGGCTTTCCTTGCAGCCCTCCTTTTTATCTATTTTTGGTCTGCAAACTTAGGTTGTTGACCCTCCAAAAGAGAACCTTATAGTTTTTACCATACAGCCTAGGCTGTTAAGCTTAACCTCACCACCTGTCTGAATATCAAACATCTTAGGCATAACATGAAACAGGTATTTTTCATCAAGCATTGATATGTTGAAGTTTAAGTCCCTACAGAATATGATGAAAAAGCATTTAAAAAATTAAAATATATTTTAAAAGTAGGCATAAAGAATTATATACTTCTTATGTTTACACATAAGTCCAGAAATCTAACCATATACAACCTTGTAGCAGGACAGTCCCACAATATTCCTTTTCCTGTCTCCTGCCTTCATTCACCACCCCCTTCTTTTTGAACAGTCATCTACCTGAGAGACATCATAGCAGCAACTGGCATGTCATGACAAGCAGCCTATCTTCAGAAGACCAGAATGACAGGCACTCCAAGCATGAACCTACTATCATAAATTGCCATCTTCAGTGCAGTTGCTTACTACACAGGTGTCTGTATATATAGTTAGTCAGGGTAAGAATCATTGCAATTAACTGCTAGATTCAAAAATCTTCTGAAAATTCTCAGGATCATTGCCTTAGCCATCTTCTGCATATAACTGTATGGCTTGCCACTGTCATGTTTCCTAGCTCTTCTCTTTGCTCTCTTTTCATTGTCTAGTCCTCAAGTTCTTGCTTTCCTTTTAGTTGTATTATGCCTTTTTATTTTTATTTCTTCTTTTGAGTTCTTATACTAGGTAAACTATATGATATTTACACGTGTGTCTGGTTTATTTCACTTATGAGTATATCTTCAAGTGGCATCCACTTCAATATAAAGGCTTAGAGTTTATCATTTTTATAGCAGAGTAATAGTCCATTGTATAAAAATACCACATCTTTTAAATCCATTCCTCAGGTGATGGTCATCTTGCTGGTTTCCAACATTTTACTATCACAAATTGTGCTGCTATAAACATAGGCACACATATATCACTATGATATGATGATTTCAGATCCTCCGGGAAGATTCCCAGTAGAGGAATAGCTAGATTAAATGGGATTTCCAGTCCAAGTTTTCTAAGGAATCCCCACACTGATTTTCATAACAGTAGCACCAGTCTACATTCCCACCAGCAGTGGAGAAGGGTAAAAGATTTTAAAATAAGGCTCAGCAATAGCATGGGACTACAGACCAAAGCAGAATGAAGGGGAGGCAAAAAGAGAAGGGTCTTAACAATGCTAGTGGTCTTGGAGCCTTGTCCCCTAACAGACCAGAGATGGCTCCAACTCAGTGTGTGCTGTGGCCAAGGCTCTTTGGCTAAGTGGCAGTAGGTGGTGTGTCGGGAAAGGGCAGGGGGTTGCTAGGTGCTGCCTCCGTGGACCCTGCAGACTGCATCCCTCTCTGAGCTCTGAGTCTGCTGCTCAGCTCAGAGCCCCAGAATGAGCCCACCTAGCTGACTGTACCCTGCCAAGGCATGAGCTCCAACAACTGCATAGCTTTACCCAGAAGAGCTGTGCATCCATCTCTCCAGCCTGATGACAGAAAAGCAACCTGGAATCATATGGCACATGGTTCCTGCAGCCAAGATCTGATGAAGACTCAGGTGCTGATGGGGCAGCCCAGACTCTGCCAGCCTGGTCCCAGGACAGCTCACAGCAAAGACAGCCATGGATTGTTTCCTACTTCTAAAGGTGGCCCTCTCAGTTAAGGGGACTTCGCTGCCAGA
Source organism: Octodon degus (assembly GCF_000260255.1). NCBI lineage: Eukaryota > Metazoa > Chordata > Mammalia > Rodentia > Octodontidae > Octodon > Octodon degus. The sequence goes on from NW_004524631.1 coordinate 5,866,716, forward strand.
GGGCCATTTTAGGTACTTTTCCTCATCTTCTCTGACCTGGTAGGGATAGAAGAGATGTGAAATTGTGCCATGGCAGCTGAAGCACAGGCTCAACATCACCAGGGCCATCCATGCTCCTTCAGTCTTCCTTTTATCATTTGTAAGGAACAGGAACTACTTTTACTCCGAGCTTCTATAAGCACAAGATGCTCAAGATCCTCCCCACAGAAAGGCCAGGGCCTGCTGAGTCCAAAGGCTATCTTCAGGGCCTGGCTTCTATAGGCCTCAGTGCCCTGCTCCCAGTCACAATTGAAGTATGGGCTCCAAGGCACTCTCCTTCCAGGTGGATACAGAACTCCTTGCCCTGGAGAAGAATCAACACTGGTTCCTCCTACCGTGTCCACCGTGACTGAACTTGTACTAAGACAGAAGGACCAGAACCTCGGGGCAATCAGCCTCTTTGCTCAGGCCCATTGCTTAGCTGGCACAAAAACAGAAAGAAGTCTGGACCTACCTGCCCTGGACCCCCTCCAAAACTCCATATTTCCTCTCCTACCTAACATGTTTTCTCCACCTCGAGTCCCAGTTATCCTAGAGTTGCAAAATCAATCATCTTAAATAACAGCTGTCAGGGGCCAGGGATATAGCTCAGTGGCTTAAGTGCCTGCCTGGCAAACACAAGGTCCTGAGTTTGATCCCCGGTACAGCAAAAAAAATTAAAATTATAGCTGCTATCCTGTGAGTAACTCATCAGAAACTTGTAATTGCTACCTGTTTCCACCTTACACTGATGTCCAATTCCTTCCAGCTGACTTACTTCAAACTCTGAGAAGAAGCTGAAGGCTGAGAGCTGCTTCTCTAACCACAGATGGGACTGTCTTCATTCCCAGTGGGCTACTTGTCCAGCAGGTATTTGTTACAAGTTTCTCTTTAAGGTAGCACATGGCACTTGTAAGTCAGTGGTTCGTCTTCCACAGTAGAGACCACTGTCTGGTAGAACAACAGTGATCATCAATTATGGAAACCTAATCTGGTAACCAGTATGGGAATTGGAACTGAATGACGGCAACAGCTCCTAGTATCTGCCACTCCTGTTATAAAATGAACAAACTCTGTGTGTGTGTGTGTGTGTGTGTGTGCCCACATGTGCATTTTTTGTGTGTGTCTGTGTGTCCATAGTGATGAAGTGACTCAGCAGATAATGGCCACAGACTGTACAGAACCTTATTCATCATGAACAGTCTATTAACCAGTAAGCTCAGAAAAAGCTTAGGTACTTACTTGCAGCCAGGACCTGAGGACGCAGGGCTATAGGATGGATTGAAATCTCCACAATGGGGAACACCTCTGTGTAAGATGGTCCAGCAGAAGGGGATCAGAGGTTAAGAAGGAGCAGAGACCCAAAGCTTTTCTTCTTAGGAAGGCCAAGCTAGGAAAAACTGGAGACAAGGGAAGGACTAAGTGGCTCAACCTGAGCAATTCAGTGAACTTTGAAACTGAAGATAGCTGGCCCATGGTTTCCTTCATGCAGGAATTTGAGATGTTACCCTCTCAGGGTGGTCCTTCTGTGTGCTCCTGGAACCAGAGCAGTTCCTGCCACTCTCCTTCCTTTCCTGGCTTTATTAGTATTCAGTATTAGTATTCTTTTTTCTGCCTGATAATATATCGCATTTCTATTTGCTGTATTTGTGTGTATCTCCGCACAAGCTCTCTATGCTCACTGTGGTTCCGTCGACACCTAGGACAGCTCCAAGGAAATAATAAATTCAATATGTCACTCTTGTCTGACTGATGAACTGATTCAACAGATGAGAAAACTGAGGTTATAACATTGCGGTGACTTTCAGAGTTCAGGGAAGTTGCAAACGACCCCACAAAATACAGGATTTTCTTCTGCTTCCCACAACAAAGAGTCACCAGCCCTTTGGGTCAGCATTGGAAAGGTGAGAAATGGAGGATTACAGACAAGGTGGGGAGTATTGGAGTAGAGGAGGTGGGTAAGGAGAGGTCTCATTGATCTGCACCTTGAGCTGGGGCATCATTTGCACATAGGGAGATGGGGATGAGTTGACTAGGGAGGGAATTAAATGCCGGGTTACTTCCCTTATCCTACAGTGTGACCCCTGAAGACCAACTCTTGTTTTGGTTCTAGCACCTGTCCATGCTAGATATGTCAAGCAAAATTGCCTCCTGGGGACAAAACTCTCCCTGGGTCCAGAATCACTGGAGTATAGCCAGAAGTAAGCTCTTCCCTGTCCATGCTGGGAACTACAGCCTCACTGGGGAGAAACCCTTCTTAAAGGTCCGAGGTTCTGGCACAGGATCAGGAACATTCTCTGCATTGGAGCATCTTCTTCCCTGCTGGACCGTGGGCTCCAGATGCAACCCCTGCAGCATACTTTTCTACACTTGCTTGTTTTTCTCACAAGGGGGAGCAAAATGAGACCAACAACTCTGTCAGTGCAGCACATGAATGAGAGCAGGGAAAAGAAAGAAGCACCTCACTGAGGGCAGAAAACCCAGTGACTTGACTGGCAGTTCTGACAATAGTCCCTTCGGGGCCCCTCAAGGTGCTGGGCTGTGTTAATTCAGTGCATTTCTTTAAAGAGAAAAACAATCTGTTTTTTCTTTGGTTTAGCTTTCCTTCTGGTTTAAGATTCAGTGCATCACCCAGATTGATGGATTTCATTGCAATATTTTCCCCCAAATGACCTATAGTTTCATTTTCTATTATGCTGCCACCCACCCACAGCTTGAAAGTTGGCAATTGATATTCTGTAATTTTCAGTAAGTAGCTGAAGCTCTGCCATGCACTATAGTAATACCATTGCTGGGTACAGGTAAAAGGAAAGAAAACGATGATTACCCTGATGGAAAGTTCAGTTGCATCTCAAAGATGATGTAACTCTAAATCACAAAAGGATTAGGAACCCATGGCTGGATGGAGCAATTACAGGTCAGCAATTTCATGTTAGATTGCTTAGTGCAAGGTGGGACCGAAAGATGCTGCAGAGCAAATTTAATTTGTCCTGAAAATAATTAGTGGATGCATAGGCCTGGAGATGAAATCATTTCAAAATTTAATTATTGCTGCTCAAATATAGCCAGTCTCTTTCAGCAGCAAGAACAGGCTACAGAGAGAGATTTCATCTCTTTGGGTATGCTGAAAAGATCTGTTGGTTTCTGGTCTATAATCAGTCTAAGATTAGCATTTTTCATGCTGTACAATGAGCTGAATTGCTACCAACTCAGACGAGAAAGTGAACAAGGAAGAGAAAAATGGAGAGCAATACCTCAACCAAACAATCAAATCATATTTGCAGGTCTTACCATGGCCTAGTAATCTGGGTAACTGTCAGTTCTTTTTGTGGACAAGAAGAAAAGTGCCCCTTTCTCTCACAAAATGCAGTGTACCCTCCATCACTGCAGACAAAAGTCAAAAAGGAAAGACGTGTTGCATTTCTGACCTGCAGCTTGCAGCACCCTCCTTTGAGAGCTTTCTAAAAGCTGAAGCAGAATGGTAAGTTGATTAATGTCATCAACCATGTTTGGCAATAATAATAATAATAATAGTAACCTTGAATGCTAGAAGAGCTGGAAATCTCACACCCACAAGACTGAGTCTCATATTTCTCAAGAAGAGGGGTGAGATGGGGCAGATCATGTCTCTGCACTCACGTATCCCGTGTCCTCTAGATTTGATTCCATTATCCATGCTAAAGCTAGACCTGATGGCACGTCCTGCTGGTGCGCTGGGGACCTGCATCACACAGTACCTCCTGTGAGCTGAGAGAAGCACGCATGCAAACAGCACGGCAGGAACAATCAAAGCACCACAAAATCCCAACTGACCAGAGGTACCAGGATCTTTGCTTTATGGTCTTTCTGCTTTTATAGAAAGAGCCAAAGTGGTCTGCCTTAGATGGCATTTGGAGGCCCCCTTGACCCTGCGTCTGCAGCCACAAAGATAGATAGAGAATACTCAGTGATGCTGCAGGTAGAGGTACAAAATGTAAAATAAGGCAGGAGGGGAGAATAAATAAAATGAACTAATCCACAAATTAAAACTAATGATGGAGCTGGTGAGATGACTCAGTGGTCTAAAGCACCTACTTAGAACAAGCTTAGCAAAGCACAGGGACTGCGGTTCAATCCCCCAGCACCACATGCCAGCCAGCCCCGCCCCCTGGTGGGCTAAGCTGGCCAAACACACACACACACACACACACACACACACACACACACACACAAATAAATAAATAAATTTTTTAAAAAATGTTTAAAAAAGTAAAAAATAAAACTAATGATGAGTTAAGGTTGGATGCAGCATCATCCATCCATAATCTTGACTCCCCAGGAGGCAGAAGCTAGAGGATCACAAGTTTGAAACCAGCCTGGGCAACTTGAAGTTGCCAATCAAGACGCTGTCTCAAAATTTTAAAATGAATAAATAAAAAAGGCTGGGAATATAGCATAATGTGAGACCCCAAGTTCAATCCCCAGTACCAAATAATTAAATAAGCCACATGCTCACATTCAGTCCAAGGAGACACCAGCATAGGTCACCCTGCTGACCTGTGCACTAGGCAAAAACACCTCTTTCCTCAGGGTGCAAAGCATGGTGAGCAGATGGCAGGCTGAGCGTTAGGGTGGAGCCAACATGCCACCATGTATATTCCTGTCAATGTCTCTTAACAGTCACATTCAAGAAGAAAATCAATGGCATATTCAGGAGACTTTAACAAAAGGGGCATTCTTCAAGGCATGGGCAGGTTTAAGATAAAACGGTTCCTCTAGGTGAAAGTGATAAGGTGGAAAGTAGCATGGGACATGGAAAGAGAGCACCATGCAGACACGGTCACCTTGACAGGGTTGTAACCGCTAGGGGATGGCTGGCCAGAGGCAATCACATGGGGTGAAGGCCAAGGGAATAAATACCCCCACCTGACCTCCCTCTTTTTTTTCAAGCTCGTTCTGGGACTCTTAGTTGGCTGAAGTCACTCAAAAAGCCCAGAGTCAAGGGATCTCTTTGATGGGGGCTATGGGATCAGCTCCAGGAGACAGAGGGTGGAACATGGAGCTGGGGACACACTGTGCAGTACGTAGCTCACTGCCCAACAATCTGGCTGTTTGTTTATTCATCTTTCAAACTTGTGTTTAGAGCTGCCGTCTAAGTGCTGGGCCAGGTCCTAGGGACACACTGACATGGCCACTAAGGACAGTTAACCCCAAGAAATGGGGGGTGCTTGTTGTTTCCTCTGTGAATCCATGATCTCTCCTTCCAAAGAAAAGGTCCAATAATCTTGCAAAATGAGACTGTTTATTTCCAGCCACGCAGCCTGTGTGTCCACTTTATGTGACAAGAGGGCTGAGAGTATCCTGCAGGCTCTGGACAGCTTGCATCTTATGAGCAAACTGCTTTATAACAAAACTAACCAGAAAATTACTGAAGATCACTCATACAGCAACAGACACAGGAGGTCCCTATAGGGTACAATTTTTTTTTTTTAAGTTGTTTTTTTTTTTTAATTTATTTATTTATCCATCTATCCATTTATGTGTGTGTGGCCAGCTCAGCCCACCAGGGGGCGGGGCTGGCTGGCATGTGGTGCTGGGGGATGGAACCGCGGTCCCTGTGCTTCAGGCAAGCTTGTTCCAAGTAGGTGCTTTAGACCACTGAGCCATCTCACCAGCCCCTACAATTTTTGATATATTTAGGAAATATTTAGGGAAAATATCTAGGTGAGGGTGAGTCTTTATTTTTCTTCTTTCAATGTAAATAGGGTAGTGTGTTTGTTTTCTGTGGATGGTGCTGATTCATCAAGGTTTCCAGAATTACTAATGAGTGTTTTCACTTCTCATTTACAAATGGAATACATTAAGAGATTACTCAGCTGTTCTGTGTGGCTTTTAATTGAAGCCTACTTCTCTGTCTGGACGGGCAGAATTTGTTTTCCACTGCACATGGAGGCTGGTTGACCTTTTCAGCTTCAGAGGGCCTAAAATGTTTGTTTTCTATTTTCACATGAATGACCCTCTGCAGCCTGTTTAGAGTAACCAAATTGCCTAGCTTTTCACAGGACTCCTCTCCTCTCCCTTTCTTTCTGTTTCTCTCTTTCTCTTTCATTGCCCACTCCCACTCTCTACCTTTTGATCACTTTTTAAATAGAAAAAATGCACCAAGAGATGACACATCTCTTGGCCCAACTCCTACCCTCCATTTTTCCTCTTTGGTAACAAACCCACAACCTAGAAGAATAGCTAGTCCAATGTGACAGATAAAATGTAATGCCTTCTCATATCCAAAAGCAAATGCAATGCAATGAAGTTCTGACATAAATAAGTAAATGGACAAAGGAAATAAACCAGACATCTGCATCTAGAAATCACATTTACAGAACAAACATGTGGGAAACATTCAACCGCATTTTCTCATTCCCTGACTCACTCATTCATATAGTTGTTAAATATTTACTGAGCATGCCCTGTGTGCCTGGCACTACACAGACCCTGGGCATACAGTGATGAATAAAACACAGACCTCATTTTCGTGGGGTTTTCATTTTAGCAAGGGAGACCTGCAAATAAGATTCAAGAGACAGGATGTCCTACTCAGGGACAGTGAGTGATTACAAAAGCTGAGGTGAGAAAGGGGAAATGGCCAGAGAAAAACTCAGCAACAGCCAAAAGTTGGAAAATCTAAGACATACCATTTTCAATGAGGTAATTATCAAAGATTTGAAATAGTTTTTAGTTCTATAAACAATAGTGAACTGGCCTGACAAATTGAGCAATAATAATCATGGCTCTCTAATTGCATGAAGTTCCATATTAAGGGTATAATATATCAGAAAGCCCATATGCCATAAAATATTTATATGGCATATAATATCATGTATAAACAGAAAAGTAGGTTGGACTCTAATCCTAAACGTCCAACAGCCACAGGAAGATTTGGTGAATGACAGCATAACTTTTTGTCTGAATAATCTGTGGCCATTAAAAATGCTTATGACGCATTAACTGAAAATGAAAATCATGTATACAGTAAATAACAATTATCTTATACATGTATATAAAACAGGAGGGGGCCCGGGGAGATGGCTCAGTGGAATAAGCGCTTCCCTGGCAAGCTCAAGGGCCTGAGTTCAATCCTTGGTTCTGCCAAAAAAAAAAAAAAGTGAAACAGGAGGAACTAATGAAAATGTTCAATGTGACCACATGGGTAGCATTCTTGTTCTTTTTCTCATGTTATCAAACTTTTTAGTGATTAACTGTTTGGAATAAAAAATAAAACTTGTATAAAATGGAAATTTAAATGAATCCTACGCATGTCATATTATTGGCAGTTTTCCACTGGCTTGAACTGAAACACCAGGAAAATCAGCCCAGTCAGTGCTGAGGCCCGGATGGCTGCCCTACCTCTCACCGTGGTATAATTTTGGCCAAGCCACTTACCTCTCTAGTTTCATTTTCAGAAAATAGAAGAGATGCTCTGTATTTTTTTCTTAAGCTCTTTCTGGCTCCAAGACTCATGAATCCTGAAGAAAAGTATGTGTCTCAATTCACTGAAATCATAAACGGCATTGAGACCCTTCACATAAATCAGGTGCAAAATGTCAGGCAAGAAGAAATATACTCAGAAAATAATATATTTGTCTCATCAGGCACTTCTCAGGAAAGATTAAACAGCATCTTTTCCTACCGAATTCATAACATCTTCTGGTTCTTAATTTTCAAATCAATCTCTATGGGAGAGCAAGCTTCATCAATTATTTACCACATATGTCAATCTATTGCTATTCAGTCACGTGACAGCAGTGTCTTAAATTTAGAATCTGAAGTTCTTAAGCCAGTATAAAGACCATCTCTCTAATTTATAGGCCCTTCTGCCTTTTTCATACTTGTTCACAATGTAACCTAGTCTGAGCTTTACAGGAAATGTTTCAAACTAAACCCATGATCTTGGACAATAGATTCTACCTAATTTCTATGAGCTGACAAAAGTGCCAAATTAGTGAAGCATTTCTTGGCATATGCATGCCGTAGGGCCTAAAAATATTTTCAATGTCTTTTCCCAATTAAATATGAATTAAACATTGGGCCAGTCTTTTCTTTAAGGTTCAAAGCGAACATCAAATTCATGGACAGAATGAGGTCTGGTGGGTTTCCTTGAACAAAGAAGTTAATCAGTGGTTGGTGAAATGAAACCTGAAATATCTTTGATTTCATGGGCACAGGTGAAAGAGTCCATTTCCTCATTTGTAAAACAGAAGGCTTGGAGCTGGGCATGGTGGTGCATAACTGTGATGCCAGCACTCAGGAGGCCTGTAAGTGTGACGCCAGTCTGGGCAACACAGTGAGTTCAAGACCAGCCTGAACTACACAGAGAAACCCTGTCTGAAACAAACCTAGAGGCTTGGCTTGAATAAGCAGTCATATCCTTGGTTTCAAAAGTTCCTTTCAGCGCTACATAGCATCATCTGCTGATTCACAAGCTCCTGGACTACTTATGGTAAGAGCTCATGTGTGTGACCCTGATCCTCAGGGAAGACCCACAAGAGTTACTGACACACATGAAAACAGGGGCACAGTGGCAAACACTAGCAGCTGTGCAGAGCCCCAACATAGGCTGCTTATGGTTACAACTCACCACATTTTCCCTTTCTTTTGAAGGTTGCAGAGTTCAGGGGATACCGGAGCTAGGAGAGAAAGACAAAAAGAAAATAAGATATGAATGAGAAAAATTTCTCTGGATAACTTCCCTGGTCACTGAAGGATTGGTACTGGTGAAAATGTACATCCATGGAGATACGATCCACTAGTTAAGCATTTGCTTCTGGTCACTACTGAGAATCTCTGGGAAGGCACAGCTCAGTTGTGGACACTGATCTCCTCCCCAAACACCATCTCGTCCTGTCCTGAGGAAGAGTGTCACCAGGCAGAGGCATCTTACTGCCAGGCTACTGGGTACATAGAAGCCTCATATAGGACAGCTAGCTTTAATATACACATGAGACCTCTTGACTGTCTTCCTCCCACTTCTAAATTTGGTGCCCCAGTCCCCCCCAAAAAAAACATACAGGAGTCTTATTAACACCTGCCTTTCCCTCATTCTTCCTGGTCATTTCATCCTTCCCTGGTAGTTCTACTTCCACTGAGATCCCCTGTCCCTTGGTCTCCATCTCCCCTGCCACAACTCAGGTTCCAGCCCTTGTCCCCTCTCATGGAGTCACACCAATAACTTATCTACCCTCAGCTTCCACTCGTACCTCCTGATTTGAATTACATCATTCATCTGCTTTAGACTTTTACCTGGCTTAATGTTGTGCCCTGAAAGAAATCCAGGCACCTAGCGCAACATTGTAGGCTGGGCACAATGGCACTCATGACTTCCCAGATACCTCATCCAGATCAACTTTCCCTTTTGTCACTGTGCTCCAATCCCAGCGTCATCTCAACATGATGGCTTCCACGTTATCTCAGAGCCTTTTCTCTGCTGTCCCTTGGTGACTGAAAATTCTCCTTCAACTTCCTGCTGAGGGTCATCTCTCTGTATGTAGAGAATCACTGTCTTGATTTCTATATGTATGAATGTCTATTTGCTTCTTCCTGGTTACAACATGTAGTTGTTTTATTTATTACTTGATTATGTTCTGTATGTTGTCTTGGTTTTAAGCTCTAGAGAAGCACAAGTCCTTGTCATAGTCTTCCCTATGTCTTTCACCACCTGTAGAGAATATGGACTCAATAAATATTTGTTGATACAATTAATTAAGAATTGCTGTCAGTTATTCTTGATTTATTCTTGGTTGTTAGGAAATCAGCATGATTAACTTAATCTGATTCAAGTATACTATTTTGTTCTTCCTCTTCTGTAGAGTTCTAGATTCAGGAAAGGGAAAAAGAATCTGAAAAATGTGTTTTCATTTCCTAAAATCAGCTCTGAAAGGAGTAAAAATATCTATGCCTTCTTCAGAACAACTGAACAATACCCTCTTCTACATTCTCTCTTCTAAAAGGCTTTAGTTCAGAGTAGAAAGAATACTCATTATAGTCATTTATGTGAGCTGCCTTCCATTTTATAGTCAATTACCTTGCAGCTCAGTAATATTTATGTATATCATTAAATATGTGTCATTTGTTTTCTTATATTTTTTTCCAAACTGTATCTCAGATAGTGTCATGGTTCTTTCTTATAATTAAAGACAATAATGTATCAATCAGATGGGTTATTATGCATCCACAAAAAGTTATTGCTATGTAAACAGTAACAAATAGAAATATTTATGATTTACTTCAAAAGACAAAAGCAAAATACATAATTACTCTGATTTGTAATTAAAACAATGTACACACAAACAAGCACTTATAATACAGAACAAGACTAAGAAAAGAGCTTGACTTTCAAGAATGTTGGGTTTACTTTGACACTTTTTAAAGCTGTTTTCACTTTTTGCATGATTAATTAGCTCAAAGAGTGCTAGGGATGTCACCTTGACACTGTAGGTGACCACGCATGCAGACTTAGTCCAAGACAGTCTCACTGCAGCATTCCTGCTTGGGCTGGTAGTCTAGAAACTGCCCTTGTGTTCAATGACTCCAGCCTTATCCCCCAGTTACACCTGTCACTCAGCTATTTCTACCATGGGGTAGCTAAATGGTAGAATCATTTCAAATATTATATTTTCTGTTTATTCTTCATATGAGTATCTGTAAGAAGATATGTGGGGTAAGGTAGAGGAGGCCAGGGGAATGGTACACTTAAAATAGATGCAACAAAATAAATCACAAAGATTAAAATGGGTTTGCAATGTCCTACATGAAACAAATCTCAAGCTATATTATTAAATTAAACCTTGAATAAATAAAAATATGTCCATAAAATTAAACTAGAAAACCAGACACTAATACATATTTATATATATTTTGTATCTATGTAGAGAAGATTTGCACATAGCAAAGATCTGCAAAAATATGTACAACACATTTATAATGTACATGCTCTCACACATACATATTTGTTTTTAAATAAGGATGTACATGGAAAATTAGAAAATGCACTGGTAATAATGGTAATAATAATAATAGAAAAGAAATGTAAGGACTTGGTGGCTGAGGACTGAGTGAGACTTCCTGTCCACCAAAGAATCTTTCATACTGTTTAAAATATTTGCCCTGGGCATGTATTATCTATTTAATGAAATAACTAAGTCATTGTCATTAAAGACAGAGCTAGTTGCCAAGAAACAAAAATAAATGCATAATGAAGTGGATTACATTGAATGTGTTGCATGACTAGATTTTTTTAATATATAAAATAAGATAAATGAAATTTGTCAAGAGCTGTGCAAATTTTGCACTGAGCCCTTGATGAGACGCCATAGGGCAAGGGTGTAGCCAAGAAGTATAGGATGCTATTTCTGTATGAGTTGGCTACACATGGTTGTTAGAATCAACTGTCACAAATAGGATGGGTTAAGTAACAAAAACAGTTTTAATATATCTTAATGGGGTGTTTGTTGTTTTTTGCTGTTGTTGTTTCCTGGGTTTTGTTTTGTTTTGCTCTGGTTTTTGTGTAACCAGGGATTGAACTCAGGCCCTTGCATTTGCCAGGCAAGTGCTTATTCTACTGAGCTATCTCCCCAGCCCTGCTTCTGTTTTTGTTTTGTTTTGAGACAGAGTCTCACTATGGAGTTCAGGCTGGCCTTGAATTCATGATGATCCTCCTGCCTCCACCTGAGTGCTGAGATTCCAGGTGTGTGCCACCACATCTGGCTCAGAAATTTATTTTCTTACAGTCCTAAAGGATGGAAGTTTGAGATAAAGAAGTTTATAGGTCTGATTTTTCCTGAAGCCTCCCCCTGAGCTTGCAGCTGGCTTTCTCCCTCTGTGATTTCTTGTGGTCTTTCCACTGCGCAGGCAGCCCCTGTATCTCTCTGTGCATCCACTTTTCTCTCCTTATAAAGATAGATTGAATTCAGACCCACCCTAGTGGCCTCATTTTAACTTGATTGCCTCTGTAAAGGCTCTATCTCTAAATTTAGTTACATTCTTGGTTCTAGGGGCTAGGGCTTCAACTTATGAATACTAGGAAAACACAATGAATTCCACAACTGCATTCTTGAAGAATTTTCTATTTAAGCCATATATTCTAAGGGGGAGGGGGAAGAAGCAATGCTAAAGGTAGCAAATAAATGTCAAAGTGAATAACAACACAGAAACTAGAAAGCTGAGACTTTTCATGGCAGTGGCAATGTCTTAGGCAAGTCTCCTATAAAAAGGTGAAAACGAGGAACACACAAGGATAAAAATACAAATTAGTCTTTCTCGTAGACACTGTGTGTAGGGCAAGAGTGGGTCTGAGAAAACAATCAGTTCACCAAATTACAGTATTTTAGACGTGATGGTAAAGCAACTCATTAATTTAACCAATTTGGTGGAAAACGTGCCTAATGCTGTCTGAAATGATCTAGGCAAGAGAAGGATGGTTAGAACTTTGTATTTATCACAGTGATTTTCTGACAAAGACAGGCAAGACAGATTTTGATACATAAAAATACAAAAATTCCTCCTTCAATGAGGAGGCATTATGAATCATCTCTAATAATCAGTTCATGCAGCAAATATAGAATTAAGGGTCCCTAAAGTGCACTTGGACCATGTGCAGGCTTGGGATACACCAAAGAAGAGGCTCACCACTTCTGTGGGCATTCGGTCCAGCCAGTGCGGCCTTCCAGTTGGTGAAATGTTTTACCTGCTATCTTAACAGAGATCTGTCTTCCTTCCCAAGTTACTTCTCTCTGATTGCTGCTCCTTCCTTCCCTGACTTTTGTCCCATTTTGCGTAACATTGTTATAAGTAAAAGAGCATATGACCCGAAACCACACCAAACTGACTTAGTTCCTAATCTACAAAACCCACAAATTATGATGCCACCATTCTGTGATCTGCAATAGACAAGGGACACCTAGTAATACTCTCTTCAACCTACTCTGCAGAAATTGTGAGCATTGATTCACAGTGCACATCAAAGCATTTTGGAGCAGTGAATCCCTATGCAAACACTGGCTATTACTACAACCCAACCCAAAGAATTAAACAAAATGGGGAGGTAAAATGAAAACAAAGTCTATTGGAACTGGTCAGTTGGTCAAGCCACTGTAACCTCAGGTTACATTCTTGTAAGAATGAAGATGTTTTTGTTCCCCTAACAGGTGAAAGGAGGAGGCATCTCACCAGGAAAATATAGAAATCTGTCTACAAAGAAATGTCTCAGGAGAAAATATATATATATACTGAAACAAAAGCAGAACTCTCTTGCTTTTTTTGTTGATGATCCTAAGTGTTAACGTTTAGGTTTTCTACTTGGAAAAGGCCTGTTTTATAAGCTTCTCAAAAGGATGCATTCTAGAACAGAACTAGACGGTGCTCTGAATTCCAGAGACACAAAAATGGAGCCAAGAAATGTGCATGCTCTGTGTGGTCAGTCACTTGGGGCAGATGCTGCATGGCTCAGCTTAGAAGCAAATGAGTGGTGGACCTACTTACCTGCAGGCCCCTGTATCAGAGAACGAAAGCCGCAGTTGTAACCTTCAGATCTGTTCTCTGCCCCGGGCAGCCACATCTGCTGCTGGACTAAGCCCTGCAACAGTGAGGGCGCAGTGATCCTCCAGAACAATTCTCTAGGTCATTGGGCTAAAGGTCCTGAGAGTCAGGGGAGGTGAAACAAAGCAGCTGGTAATGCTATTTTCTGAGCTGAAATCCAGAGGAAAAATGCCGTGAATGCCTGTATGTGTGTGCGCTATGCTTCTGAGTGTGTATGTGTGTGTGTTTCAGCCACCAAGCAAAACAGTGTTAGACCAGTTTTAGAGCAAGTACAACCCTTTGTTGGTTTGCCTGCTTGTTTGTCCAACTTTATCCAGCCAATCTAGTATGAAAGTTCCCTTTAATCTAGAGACATAGTCCCCCTTTAATCAAAACATGTGCTGGTAGTTTTGAGTGGGAGTCCTTGGGAACCTTCCCCCTTTTATAGGGAAGCGACCATTTCCAGTGTGGGATGAGGGACTTCCGAGTGATTCCAGGGTGGGAAGGAGGTCAGCAAAGGAAGCACAGCCCCTTGCTGAATCTGTATGCCTGTCTACCTGAACACAGCAGCTTTGCTAGAGAGCCTCCGTAAAGCACAGGGTCTCCTCACTGTCCCCACTGCGCTCCTTGTTCCTCCTTGCCTCCATGAGGAGGAGGCTGACACTGACACTGAGCAGCTTATATTATATTCTCTGATAGGCAGGGCTCTTCAGATGCTGGCCATGCTCTCTGGGAACTTTCCAGGCTTTCCCTCAGCATATGTAAAAGGAGGGAGGAAGAGAGGTCATGCACTACATGTACATGGTAGCTAAGCCTTTGTGCTCCTCCTGCTGGGAAGCAGAGCATTCTTAGGAAATCCTACGGCGCTCGGAGGCAGAGCCTGTCTCTGCCGCTGCATACATCAGCTTGAGCTAAGCTATGCTGCAATAACAAACAACCTCAAGTCTCACCAGCATGCAGTAACCAAGTTTCTGTGTGTGTGTGTGTGTGTGTGTGTGTGTGTGTGTGTGTGTGTGTGTGCAGGGTCTCACTACACAGCCCAGACTC
>NW_004524631.1:5881470-5909361 GCF_000260255.1 Octodon degus
GGCCCCAAGTTTATTTCTCACTCAGGCTACATGTTGATTGTAGGTCGGCTGCAGCTCTGTCCCATGAGGTCTTTGTCTTGGGACTCATCCAAAAGCTGCAGTCTCAAGCCAGGCAACTGATCTTGGGGAGAAGAGAAGAGAGGGGAGTCGTGTGCTGGGTTTAAGATTTTCACTCACAGCACCCTAATCATATTTTATTAACTAACACTCCAACGTCAACACAGTAGAGTGAACAGAAAATTAAATGATAATATATTGAGTAATAACACAGTTTGCTACAAACACCAACTCTGTGCTTTAGCAAATTACTATGAGAATAATAATGTGGACTTAAAGATGTAATAGGATGATTAAATAAAATATGGATTAAAAACTGAAAATATAGCAGAAACTAATATATCAGTCACTTCCCTCTTACCCTTTAAATTCTAGACTTATCAAAGAAATTCTCATTCCTTTGGAACTAGCCATTTTGATAATCTAGTATGCAGATGAGCCAGTGTTAATTACCTCTCTGGGGAAATCCTTGCGCTTTAATAATGCCTTTACATATTGCTTTAACCTAAATTTTTAATTACTAGAAATTTCAAACACAAGAAGGTGTTGCTCTATTTGACTACCTGCCTCCCTACACCACTGGCCCTTGAAAGTTTCTGTTCTGTACACATAAGCTTTCCTTAGACTTCACTCCTAGGCCAGGCTCTGGAGCTATCCCTCTCTTACTGGAGACTGCACAACCCCAGGACAGACACTTGCATGAATCAGTATCATGACAACCCTGAAAATAGTTTCATGTGACCTTTTCCTGCGGTTCCCAGAGATTCCGGTGCCTGAGTCCTTGTCTTGGTTCTTGAGCAGCCTTAGTGACCTTGAAAGCCTGACTTGCTGCCACATTGGTCCCCATCTTCTAGAAGCCAGAGGCCAGCTGTTGACTCTAAGGCTGGATTTCTTACCTTCTAGTCTTCTTATGTAAATGGAACAAAGCCACAATTTTCCCCCTGCCAGGACTTTCACCTTTTCTCCCCTGTGAGCCCTCTCATGTGCAAGTCAGCTGCTGTATTCAGTGGACCCAAACTCTGTAGTAGCTCCAACATGGTAGTTTATTTCTTGCATAACAATTCAAAGGAGATGTTCTTGGGGGCCAGGGAAATGGCTTGGTGGAATAAGTTCTTCCCTGGCAAGTGCAAGGCCCTGAGTTCAAACCCCGGTTCCACCAAAAACAAACAAAAAGAAAGGAGATGGATGTTCTTGTTTAGCTAGAAGCTTTTCTCTGTGACCCAGGAATTTTATTGTTGTTGTTTTTTTCTACCATACAGGCTTTTCTATCATTTTCTAGGTGTACCTCATCATCTGCAACCAACCATTAGAAGAAGACATGCCTTGAAGCGGCACGTGGATGGCTTAAATGCTGTGAACTGAAAGTGTCCCATGTTTCTTCTCACGGTCTTCTAGTGAAACCCAGTGAAGTGAGCACACTGTCAGGTAACGGGGGCTGAAAATTGTGCTCCCTGGGTCAGAAGCTATTCCCAAGACATGTCTCTGTGTGGAAGAAGAAGCACAAATTTTGATCAGCATCTATCTACAACTAACATATCACCTAGGACCAAGTGATGGAAAGAAAGTTTCAAGAGAATTACTGGTAGGGGTGGAGCCTGCCTCCTAGTGAGGAGCAGAATGTAGTGACAAAGATCTTAGACCATCTTAACGTAGATAGGGTTGAAAAGATAATCCTCAAAAATAAGACCATTATAGTCCACTGAGCTGAATCTCCTCAGTATATTATTAAACTTATTTCTGAATCATTACCCATTTGCATTTGCCTGATTAGTACCAGAGACTAGCATTTGATTCTCACCTACATTCTAAAGAAAAGCTGACAGAGCAAGAAGTAATTATAATATATCAAGTCATATATGAAGATATTTGTTGAGATATACTCATCCCAGACTTCTATGGCTCTCAGAAGGTGTGAAACACACCCCAAGGGAAAAGACACAAGGATGCCTGAGCCACCATGAACCAGCTTTAAAACATAATTTCTCTTTTAGAGAGGGCCTATGTGCCAAGGTTGAGGTGGGTAACAGACAAAATTTGGCACCATCCTCCAGGAAACCTTGAGTACACCTGTGCAGTGCCACTCCATCACCAGAGGCCACCAGCGTCACCAGGAGAGGTCCAAACCAATCTTGGCCTGGGAGGGCTCCCTACCACACACAAGATGCTTCAGGCCCCATCTCTGTTTCCTGTCTCTTCCATCCCACCAGATGAGATCCTTGAGAGGAGGAAAGAGCAGATGTGTGCATCTTGTCTCCTCAGTTTTTAGAACCTGAATGGTCACCGTTTGCACCTGTGCTGCAGAGAGAAGAAAGAATGAGTTTTAATAGACTCTGAAATTGAACTGAGTCTTAATTAGCAAAAGTGACAAGTTATCAGCTAAATATGCAGTTAAGAAACAGGAAATGGAGGATTTATCAGAACAGAGGTCAAAGTGGTAATTGGAAAAAAATAGGACCGTTATACTCCACTGAGCTGAATCTCCTCAGCATATTGTTAAACCTATTTCTGAATCATTACCTGTTTGCATTTGCCTGATTAAGACCAACTTTCTAATTTCAGGGGTGGAGTTAAAAGCTGGCTCTGTTTCCTTTAACCAGTGAGCATTAATTCAGGAAATATGAGTTGGGAAACATAAGTAAAACAACTCAGTTATAATTCTGCCTTCCAATCTCCCTTGTTCCAAAAGTGTCCCAAAAGATTGTGTCTCTCAGCCAAAAGAAGAGTTAAGTTTTTTTTTCTCTCAAACCAAGCTTTTCCAGATGATGAAGAGCCAATAGAGTGGCTCTAGCTGTCTATGATTTCCTAATATGACTCTTCCCTTCAGGGCAGGACAGCAAAGGAACAAACCTCAGAAGGTATATTACAGCACCGCGGACCAGCATGTCCCATCTACTCAGATTGTCCTGCAGAGATAGCCCTGAATCCTAGCAAGAAAAATGAAAGCATTTCTTCACTAATTCAGTCAGTCAGCAGAAGCCAAGCACCACAGTGTGTCAGGCACTGTTCTGCTTCACTGTTGGAAGACCTCAGGGAAAAAACAGAAAAATCTTCACTCTCACTCAGCTTGTTCTGTGGTGGAAAGAGAGAGATAATAAGCAATGGAAATATGTATATGAATATATTGGAGAAAAGTGAGAGAGAAGGCTGTGAAGCTTTCATGAGAAAAAATATTCCAGATAGAGACCTTGAGGGAGGAGCTCACTTGATTCTTTCTTTTTTCTTTCTTTCTTTCTTTCTTTCTTTCTTTCTTTCTTTCTTTCTTCTTTCTTTCTTCTTTCTTTCTTCTTTCTTTCCTCTTTCTTTGCTTTGAAGGGTGCTATGACAGCACAACTAAAGACATTCATTGAAAAGGACTCCAGAAATGCTTTAGAAAGTATGACATATGATGGGTCAACTATGTTGCAAGCAAGAAAGAAATTTTTTTGAAGGAGACAAATAGCAATGTGTCTTTCACAGTAATAAATTTTTAAAACTTAAATATTCACTCTATTTTTATCACACCTTGTACATACTATCATCCTGTCTAAATAGGATTTAAACAGGGACACAGTAAATATTAAAATTCTATATTTTGTATCACATTATAGCATGACATGAAAACTCACACAATTTTCTCTGCAGATGGAAAAAAAGATATTTAATAAAGCTCAACATTTATTTATGATTTTTAAAAAGTTTTCTGTATGCGAAGAGAACTTAATTTCCCTGTGGAAGAGCCTGCATGCACAGGTGCACATTTCCCCTGCTGCCTTTGCCAACAGGCCAGATGCTGTTGGAGCAGCTTTATATGACAGTGTAAAGAGGCCATCTGTCACTGCCTTTACCCTTGGTGTCAAGAAAACCTGCACAAAACTGCCTTTCTTCCACATAAAGATCATTTGTGATAAAAGTGATGCACTTCTAGGCCAAAAAAACCAACTTTCATTGCTTGTGCATGATGTCCAGAGTATGTGCATACTTTTCTGCACCTAATTAAGAAGGCTGTGTTGACAAGTAATAAAAAGAACTTTCAAAAACACCAAGTATCTGGCCATCTCCCACCGGAGTTATCATCCCTGCAATGATTTGAGTAACCACCACCTCTCATTTGGGAGATAACCAAAGTGACAAGCCAGGTCAGTAGTGTACAAGTACTATCTAGAAAATAATACTGAGAGAAATCAATATGTACCAGAGACTCTCAGCCTTGTTGGTGGATTAACTAACGGTCAACTTGTAACAACCAACTGAACTGAATCAGCCTGGTTCTGTGTGTGGAAGACCTACCTGCCTGAGGATTGTTGTCAACAGCAACCTGAAGGAGAGCTGGCAGAGAAGATGGTGTGCTGGTGGTTCACCTGCAGAAGCTTGTCACCCTGGCTTTCCTGATATGAACTCAGCTGTTCTCATCATTAGAGGAGCTTGGATCCTCACTGTCACTGAAGATGGCTGTGGCTCTTTCCAGAGGAACTCTGCTCCTTTTATAAGCATCTCTTCCGAGCTCCAGTGCAGATCCATGAGTCTGCTGGCACAGACTTTCTGGCTTCCACCACTGGCCTTAGAGCCTTGCCAGCACAGATCCCTGATACAGACCTGCATGAGACATTGTCATGGGCTCTAGGTCTTCATCTGTACTCAAGAAGGACACTGCCAGGGGCTCTAGGTCTTCAGCTGGACTTGTGTGTGACACTGCTGTGGGATCCAGGCCCTCAGGGGATTCTTTGGGCCTCTAGTGTATGGACACATCACTTGTACTCTTCTGTATTTGCCTTTAGGTATAAACATTATAAAATAATCCTATAAGTTATGTGTTCTGCATTTTTTCCCTTGCAGCCCCTTCCTATAACAAGCCAGTTTAGAAGCAATCAAACCTACAGAGAATGCTTATACCCAAAACTCTAGACCTACATTGGATATAGAAATCAGATAGAGAAATTTTGCATAAGGATATAAAACTGTGGAAATGAGTAATCATTTAGTGAAGTTTGAAACAGTAAAAAAGTGACCACCATGGTATTTCATAAGTAAAATACAGGGTATGTCTAAGACAGAAGTCTATGTAGATATATGATAGGATGAACACATTGCAATAAAAATAATTCTGAGCTTTAAAATAGGAAACAAAGTGAGAATTCTGACAAAGTATCATTTCTGACATTTGAAACATGCACAATAATATTACGTATTGTTGCTGACATGTAAGTGTATAAGTAAACAGGTGAAACACAAATATGCCAATGTAATAAGGGAGAATAGGTGCCTTTGAGTGATGAAGGAGAACCAGTTTGCACTGGAAGAAAGGAGAAAATAATCAAATACCGTATGAACAGTGTTTTGAAAATATCAGTTAATGTTTCAAATTTGTACTTTCACAAACTATATGCTGACATCTTCAGTCTAAGAAACTACATCGAAGACAACAATGTGCAACACAACAACAGCAGTTGCATACCTTTCATTCTGTTCTTTTAAATATGTACCATCTTTGGGCCAGCCAAATAGCTCAATGGATTAAAGCACCTGCAAGCAGGAACAGGGGCCAGGGGTTTGATCCCTGGGCCTGCCGCGCAGGCCCCATCCCCGGGACACTCTGAGATGGCAATTGAGACTGGGTGCTGTGGTGTGTGCTTGTAATCCCAGTTCTTGGGAGGCTGTAAGCAGGCGGAGCACTATGAGTCTGATCTATTAGAGTGACCCTGAACACCCTATAGACCCTTCCCTAAAAACAAAATACATAAATAAATATCATCTTTAATGTGTTATTTCTTATTGTTATACTCTCTTTAAAATAAATTACAAAATAAAAAGTAAAAAGGACAAGGGAAAAATTAAGGTTTATTGAAAGAAAGAGTGAAAGTTTAATTATTTGATCAATTTTGCATATCTATATCTGGTAATCTGAGCAACAAATTTGATGATAACAATATGTAATATAATAACCATTGTTAATATTCCATATTTGTTCAGAAATTCTATACCATTTATACTGTCTTACATTGCTTTGTTTCTGTCCTTCTTCTTGTTATTTGTTCTAGTTTTTGTTTTTCCTCTTTAAAATAAAAAAGGAGTGGGTTTACACAATCCAGTGATGATAGTGAGGCACAGAATAGAAGTAGGTGTAGTAAATTCAACTGTGTGCCTCCAAGTTCTAAAAAAGCAAAGGAAACTTGGGAAGAATGAAAACCCTTTCGTAGGCTACCTTGAATAGAGAACACCTTCAAAATTCTTGAAGGCTCAATGTCTGACTCCATCATATACCTGCCAGACAGCTGCTTTATCAGCAAGAATAAAAGAGAAATAAATGTTTTGCTCTGTCCAAAAGATCACATGACTCCTGCAAAGTGTAATGCCTTCTGCTTCTCTACCCACCCACCCCTAAAATGAAGAGTTACAGGAAACAGTGCTATTTAAATGTATTAACTGTGATTGATGGGATACCTACTGTTTGCCAATAAATCTTTACTAGAATTATTCAAGTTTAACTTCTTGCCCCATTTTACATACTATATTAATAAACAATTGCTTATATAATTTCCCCCAAATCTTATAGATAGCAAATAAATAAGCTTGGTCTCTAAATCTGTCTGGAACTGAGTTGCAGGTATGTATGGCTTTTTACTACACTTTGCGGCCTTCATGCTTTCTTAGGAAAAGAGATAGATATGAACACTTTGGGACAGAAAAATCTTGACATCATGTAGCTAGGGAGTGGAAGGCATGCCAGGCTTAAAGAACATTTTTGAAAGTATGTCCCTGGAACTGTGCATTTAAAAAGATGATTGTGGCCACAACCCTGACTGAAGCTGCTGGGGAAAAGGGACCAAGAGCAGCTGTTGTACTGCAGGTTTCCAGACACCCACCCCCAGCTGCCTACACGTAACCATGGCATTTGCTACATCAGGACACGGGGGTAGAGAGCATCTCCACTCAGTGTGCTACCCCCACACTAGTACGCAACGCCTTGCCTGGAGCCGATGAATCATAAGAGGAATTAAACCATGAAGACCTATGCTCTGTCTCTGTGCTGACTGCTCACCAACATTTCCATCTCTGCTTGTCAAAGTGGCAACTGCCCATCCTTCTTCTAGCCCAATCTCTTGAAAAATGTCTTCATCTTCCACCCTCATACCAATGTTAGGAACTAGGATTCTACTAGATCGACTCTTCTGCTGAGAAATGGATTTCAGCACCGAGGACAGAGCCCCTTCGTTTCTTAATGTGAAGGACATTTGCCACTCTAAAAACACACCTTTTGGAAAGTATGTGTCCTCAGAAGGTAGAGGGGATTGTAAATATTGTCAATGTACTTTCTGATTATTCCTGACAAATTGACCAAATCTTGTACTGTTTCCAGGCCAGCTCATGAAATGAAATCCATAATCATTAATGGTTGTTCTAATACCTTACCATAGTAAACTGCAATTTTAGAGGTTTTTTTCTCTGCCTCTTCAATTAGATAATAAGTTCCTGAAAGGCAGAAGTTGCATTTCTACCTGCTTATTCCTAGTAATTAACATAGCGCTGGGCATAGAAAGAGTCTACAAATGTCTATGAGAACTGGAGCCCAGTGATGAGTCTAAATAAAAACCTAGGGCCGGAGAGATGGTTCAGTAGAATAAGTGGTTGCCTGGCAAGTGCAAGAGCCTGAATTCAATCCCCAGTTCTGAAAAAAAAAAAAACCTAGAGGACACACAAAGCAAAACTAAAATTAAAAGCTCAATTCTGGTGTTACTTCCCCAATCCTTTCTTTTTTTTCCATAATTTTATTGAGAAACAAATAGCAATGAGACAATTTCAAATCCGATTAGAAGAACAGTTTCAATAATTAATACATTGCGTATTGTTGTCCTAGTGGTTATTCATTGTACAAGATGCTGACATGATATTCTGTTTACAAACATTATTAGAACAAATCTTTCTTTTCATTAAATTAAGAGAATATAGCTGTATATCTATCCTAACTATTTTGAATATGCAGATACAAAATGGTCATTCATTTGTATTCCTTTTTTTGTTTAGTTTTATCATTTAAATATTATAGGTGTGTTCCTTCAGCAAAATATTCCAAAATAGTCCAGTAGTCCATAATAGTAGTGGGTTTTCCATAAGTCTGGCAATGTCAGAAGTTGTTGACTTGATTCTTTTATAGCTCAGCATATTAATATGGCTTTACTTTTTATACTTTGTTTTTATACTTTTCTGCTGGATGGTCAAGACCAAGAAAGCAAGACCTATGTAACAAGAAATGTAACTTTTGTATCTGCAAAGGTCAGTCAAATCCCCTCCAAACTTATCCTGAAACCCTGTACTGCATTTTGTAGATCCTTTGTCAGTGTCAGCCATGTAGATGAGTCACAGCCATTGCTTGACCAATTTGCTCTCTGTGAAAGCCTGAGAGAATGTTTTCTCTCCAGGTGATCCTCCTTAGGCACACTGTACATCATCAACCACGTTGCTCTGTGCCCCCATAATCTCCTTGATCAGAAAATTTGGAACACAACTGAGTTACACGGCGTAATAAGGCAGCTACTCCAGCTTGGTTTTTGTTGTTTCTTTGTTTTTGCTTTTCTTTTTGATTTTTTTGTTTTTTGGTGGAACCAGGGATTGAACTCAGGCCCTTCAGCTTGCCAGGAAAGCGCTTATCCCACTGAGCCATCTCTCTGCCCCCCCAATCCTTTCTTGACTACCTCTCCAACTCTGACCCTGCCAGTTCCACTTGAACACCATCATTTTTTAAGTGAAAGAATCATAAAACAATTCTTCCTATGTGTCACACAATATGATCTAGGAGTTAAGCATACCTGAAGAGATGGGGAAAGGGAAACTTTGTCAACCAGAGCTAAAATTGGATGACATCACACAAGGCAATGCTAACTACTGGAGCCTAAAAAGAAATCAGAAAAAGAAAAGGAAAAAAGGCAAATGCATAAGTATGCTAGGTGAAAAATGCCAGACAGTCCAATACCGAGAGGGCCACAGGTGGATACTGAAGTCAGAGTACAGATTAAAGATTCAAGCTTAGTAAGATGAAAACCAGGGCTATTATAAGTGGATGTCATTATCTATAAACAAGAGTCATGTAGGAGAATTCAAGTCAGAGTCCATTTGTGGATGCTATCTATCAAGATACTATAAGAGAAACAAAATACAAAATTTCTTAATTTTCCAGAAAATGTTTTCATAGATAATTGCTGATGTAAACATTGGCAATTTCTAATCAAAGCACTTGGTCATTTGCCATTACTGACTGGCTGCAGACATACTGTAACAATGTTTCAAATGCAATGTGACTCAAGATATTTTTAAGAACCATTTTCTTAGTTTCATAACACATAAGTGCTTTGCTCCAAAGTGATGATGCACTATTCCATGAAAAAATTTGGTGCTGAAGTAGAAAATGATCCACAAACTTCAATGCATACCGTTGCAGAGTGAAACAATATGGACAAAAATGCCCCCTCTCTTTCCCCTTTTTGTAAATTCACAATCTCTCCTGTGTGCCCTTACTTTCCAACTTACATTCATCAGTAAATGAATGAAAATTGGTCAATTTAATTAGGTAAGGACCGTATTTCATTAGACATTCCCATTCAAAAAGAAAATTTTATTGCATAAATAAATGGAAGCTCAGAGAGATCATTCTTTCAAGCAGCTGTGACTTGCCATAGTGATATTAGCTTTCCAACAATTGCCAGCCCATGATGAATGGAGGTAACTATTTGAGTACTATATTCCACTGCTGGCAAAAAAAAAAAATTTTGTATTTTAGGGAAGGGTGTTCAGGGTCTCAGTACTAGATTGGACTCATAGTGATCCGCCTGTTTACAGCCTCCCAAGAGCTGGGATTACAGGCGTGCACCACCACACCCAGTCTAAAACTTTAAAATAAGAGTGGCTTATAAGGTGTATACATTAATTTTTCTCTCACATAAAGGAAGGCTCCAATGGGGAAATGTACAGCTGGATTAAGAACTCAGTGGAAATGAAAGACTCAAGTTCTTTTTATCCTTCTGCACTACTGTGATTGGGATAAGGCCTCCACCCTCAAGATCGCTTCCTCTTCTAAGGTGGCTAACAGTTCTGATGATCACACCCAAATTCAAGATAGGAAAAAAATAAAGCAAAGACAAAAGGGAACATAGTTGTCAGGTCACTCTTTAGGAAGGCTTTCCAAAATTCCTGAAGGCACTGGAGACTAAAGTGTGTAGACTTCAGATGGCACTTTTACAAACAAAACAAGAAGTAGATATTATTAGTAAAGAAAGAGGAAAACAGATATCAAGCATATGAATAGCCACTATTATGTAAGGAAGCAAAGCTTACACTGGCAAGTTGGTTTGTCCAGCATTGTACTTCTGGTAAAGATGAGTTCCAGACCACTGTTATGAGCATCTATTTCCTTCTCTTTACTGTCTTCCTCACTGATTTTTTATTTTTTCAAGTATTCATTCCTCCACACAGAGAGTCCTTTTTATTGTCAGAAGTTATCCACACATCTAGCTCCCAAGGCAGGCTGACTCACTTAAAGGCATCTTTTCTCCCTAGATACTCTCATGTAATTGGTTCCAGACCAGTCAGAGGATGACAGCTGAGCTAATTAGATATGGGAAGAAGTTTTTCCATGGCTTTTGAAAATGTTGTTTCTTCATGTGATGGCAGGAAGTCAGTAGATCCAATAGTCCATCTTAGTAGAAATGAGTTCTAATTCTAAGGCAACTGCTCAATACCAGCATGAAACTATCATAGAAAAAAAAAAAAAAGAGGATCAAGAAATGACCAAAAAGAAAGCTGGAGTTAATGGGTTCACTTAGCACAGTGGGTTGCTCTGCCTCTGGATCCCAGGTGGAGGTATCTCTCTATGCTTTAAGTTGATTTGACTTTTGGTCAAAACATTCTTGATGTTTTCAATCTCCCAAATACTGGGTCTGTTTGCTTCTACCTTATGGTATATACTTAAGGCAGCAATCTAATCAGTTGAAATGCATTCTGCTACAATTTCTCCTAGAGGAATTTCCATCCCACATACCATTGTAGCTTGAATGAACATCCCAAAGCCAAAGTCCACCAGCAGGTTACCAGTGATCAGTGACAGGCTTTTCAGAGCAGTACACATTCCTTCTTTACCAATGGCTGTTTACACGTTCAGTAATATTTGTTGATCCCAAAGCTTATCATAATAGAACATTTTAAAACCTTTTTGATGTTCTGGGTATTTTTATGATTAATAGTTAAATAAAAAGGCCATTAGAAAACTCAAGAACATGTCAACAAATGTGCAAGTATTGATGAGAAGATTATTCATGAATTTTAGTCTGATGATTAATATTTGCTTCCACAGCATACACATAAATTAATATTTGTGTGTATTCCAGGTCATTCTAATAATAGAAGTCGATTTGAAAACAGACCCAAATAAACAAGGACACTTTAAGAGGTCTAGAAATCACTGTCTGAATTAAAGTATCTTACTGTCAATTGTAAATTATCTTCCTTGGATTAAGAATATAACAAATTCTATTCAAAATATTTATAGATGTTTGAGGCTTAGAGAAGAAAGTTTCCAAGAGAAGGCCCTTTCATTATTCAGCCATTTCTAAGTTATGGAGTTCCTGCAGGAGCCTGTAAACTTTCCATTTAGTAAGCAGATACTGTGTGTCAGGCACCATTTGGCACTGTACAGATACCAACTTATGTAACCATCCCCCAAATGTTATGAGATCAGTGTTACTATCCCTGGGTCATACAAGAAACCTGAAGATCAAAGAGGTTAATGATTGCCTTAAAGTTACGTGGCAAGTTGGTGACTGCCTACCCCAAAATCCATGGTTTTTGATTGGGAACGCTACAAGGGCAGGGGCCAGCACAGTACTTTGTACTTCAGAGCATAATATCTCCCCACATGACATTATTCTGAGATACTGAAATTTATTCTACAAATAACTCCTTTGATCACCGAGGCATCCATCTGGTCCTTCTCCAGCTCTTCTAAAGTCATGGTTTCCTGTGCTCAACACCCTATCTCTGAAAACTGGAAATTTTAGATGGAACCTTCTCCAAAGCAAGTCTGCTGTTCTCGGTGATTATTCTGAAAGCTTTAGTCCTCGTTAAATGATGCCAGATGTGG
The DNA here is from genome assembly GCF_000260255.1 of Octodon degus. Lineage (NCBI taxonomy): Eukaryota > Metazoa > Chordata > Mammalia > Rodentia > Octodontidae > Octodon > Octodon degus. Next base: position 5,893,631 of record NW_004524631.1, read on the forward strand.
AAAAAAATGATGGTAGTAAATTTATTTGCATTGTAAACTAGAAAATGCTACTAAAGTTGCAATTTTTTTATCCTAACAATTTTGTGAGGTATATAAGTAAATATTATCCCCTTTCATTTAGATGGAGATTGAGTTCCAGATCTGAAATATGAGACTTCTTCAAGGTCATACAGATGGGATATGGCACAATTATACTTTAAGCATGGATTTCCAAATCCAATGCTCTTTCTGTCATCCTCAGATTTCTCCTGTAGACATCCCATGTCTATTTGAGATTTTTCAAAGAAAGAGAGTAAATAATAATAACACTTTATATCACGAATGAAAGAAATAGGAGGAATGTAACCATAGAACCCTACTGAAATGAGTTCATCTGAAATTGCCTGATGCATATCCCATTCCCCTCCTTTGATAACCACCCACATCACTTAGTCCCCATAATGTGAGGGGAAACAAACCCCAAGCCTGGCCTCAGGAATACACTATTATTTAGCATAATCCAAATATCTCATAAGAGCTTTAGATCAGTAATTGGGATCTGACCAAATCGAGGCCAACGGGACTGGAGAAAAATGCTTGCTGGGGTCGCATGAGAGAAAAATATATATATACTCTTTCCTTCTTGGTGGTGTATGATACGGATGGGAAGGCTGAATTCAGTGCAGCCCTTCCAACACCATTAAAAGTAGCTCTTTTTGAATATTTATATATGCATGTGTGTGTATAGTCACCTGCTGCTTAAATATATATTTGCTTAAATAAGATATAAGGCAGATGTAGTAAGTCACTTAATCTCTGCTACTTTTAAGCCAGTTTAGGGAGTTTTCTTTTACTTACAAGCAAATTTAATTTCACTGATACATGCAAGCATACATTGATAAGTTTGGGGTAGAAGTTAATTTCCTATTGCTCAGCAGTTGCTCCAACTCAGCTATCTGATTTGGGGCTCTGCTCTTGAATGCAAAAACCATTCAGGCCTGGTCCATCTCCTTCTTCCACTTCAGACTGACAGCTCAGAACAACTGTCTAGTCTTTTTCCTTCGAGCAGCCCTTTCCTGTACTACCTCCTTATGGAACTAAAATAAAACTTTTCTACCAAGACCAAGCTAATTAGCATATTCAATGTCTTTATTGAGAGTTTTTGTATCTGTCTTTTGAGCTAAGGAGAGCAGGGAATCAGGTAAGATATTTTGACACTAATGACAAGAAAACTGATCTCTGATTCTTGTAATCACCGTATAATTTATCTCAGAGGGTGGCACTAAGAGCTAATGGAATGGCATGAGGGAGAAAACTTCATGATAGACTATAAAGTACTGACAGATGTAAAATGGTCTATTGGGAAGATATTTATTCCCTATTTTTGTTAACATGGCAGTTCCTAGGAGCATAAAACATCAGGCAATACTTCTTTTATTCTTACTTATAAATAATTTTTTTAACATCTAATAAGACTCTAAGCACAAGACCAAGATTATTCTATGAAATGATTGTGGCTAGAGCACCTGAAACTACATTCTTCTGTATAGTATCCTCAAGGCAAAGGGTGCTACATTCAGTGAAGTTTAGAAAATGTTCCATTTTTCCCCATCCATCTCTTTTTCTTCTAGTAATAGTATCCCAACCCTACTCCTAATCTCCATGATTTGTGCAGCACCAACCCCACCTCTCAGAAATATGGTGACCACAGGATATAGACAAGCCAGTCATTATATTCCTTTTCCCTGAACCTAGTGATTGGCTAAGAAATCAGAAACTATATGAGTCAGTACACTGAGAGTCAGCTCCAGAACTTGGGCTATAATTGTTGAAGGAAAGTACTCTCCTATCACAAGTTTTGTTAGTCTGGGGCTTGCTTGTTTGTAAGTTAGCCTGGACCCAGTGGTGGATGAGTTTGATTAAAAATGAAGATAAATCAGAAAAAATAGACAATGAATGGTGCTCTTTTAGCACCTGGACATGGCAGTACCTGAAGTCCATGTTTCTTCTGTTACATGTGTCTTCTATTTAGAGGTCCACTCACAAAAAAGACCAAAGAGGCCATGTAACAGCCACATTATCCTACCCACTCAATTAGGTGGCATAGCAAGGCTGGCAAACTACTGCACATCAGCTTTTCCTCAGGGTTTTACATGATTTTCATCCATACACACCATCCCAGCGCACCCACCACAGGGTACTTTCTCAGTTACAGCCAGCAACATGTAGTTTTAGGTAATTATATTCTCCCACTACTTTATTTTCTCTCGAAGAACAAACCTCAACATCATTACACAGGCTTTCCAGAAATAATTTAAATATTTATTTGATATTCATGGAACAAGTTTTCTACTGGGCAGCTTTTCTGAAACTCTCTCCCAAAACCTTGAAAAAGTTCATCAGATCCTGCCTTCAAAGTGAGCGCTCAGAATTCATGTTGGCCATGTATGACTGCAATGACCTAAATAGAATCTGCCACCTAGTTAGTACCCCATAAACATTAGCCTTCATCATTTCATCTCTACAAGTCCTTTAGGTTTATACTTGTTTGAATGACTCATTTTTAAATTGCAAATAACAACAACAAAAACAAAAGTACTGGTGAAAATGCAGAGAAATTCAAACTCTTAGGCATTACTGCTGGGAATAAAAAATGATGCCACCATTATAGAAAACAACATTATAGCTTCTCAAAATATTAGCCATAGAAGTTCTATATGATATACCCATTCAACATATATGCCAAAAAAGTTGAAAGCAAATATATATTTGTACACCAACATTCTAATAAGTATTATTGACTATAGTCAAAAATGTGGAAATAATCTAGCTGTCCACTGTTGGATAAATGGATGAGCAAAATGTGGAATATATGAATATTAGGATATTAGTCTGCCTTTGAAAACAGTGTACTGGCACATGTTACAACATGCAGGAACCTTAAAACACAATGAAAGGTGAAACAGGCTCCTCACAAAGGACAAAAATAGTGTGATTCCATTCATGAGTTACTTACAGTCAAATTCATTTTTATTATTTATTTATTTATTTATTTGATACTGGGTCTTGCTACACAGTTCAGACTCATAGTCATCCTACCATCCCAGCCTCCCTTGCCCAGTTCTGGTGGCCAGAACAGCAAGCCCGGGGTTCTGGGATCCTAGGGCTGGCATGGCCTGAGGTACTGAAGATCAAGCCTGGGTCCTTGCACTTGCCAGGCAGGCACTTAGACCACTGAGCTATCTCCCCAGCCCAAAGTAGTCAAACTCCTAAAGAAAATAAAAAAGTAGTTAAGAGGGTTAAAGAAAATAGAAAGTCAATGTTTAACTACAGAGTCCCGAAGATGGATAATGACAATGGCTGCACAGCACCGTGAATGTACTTAGTGCCACCAGATAGACAGTGATGAAAGGGGTAAACCTGATGTATATTTTGCCTGAAGGTAATGTAAAGAAAAAGTCTTCTGGCCTTTCTCATCAAACTTAAGACACACACATTAAAAAGAATTTCTATTTCCATTTTCTCCAGCTTGTTCAGATATATATCTCCTCCTTCAAAAGTCCTCATCATGTTAGGGGAACCTCAGACCAGAGCAGTCATTCTCATTCCTCATGTCATGAAGGCTACCTCCATTCCTCCAACTGACCCTCACATAGACATGAACTTGAACTTGACATGAACATGAATTCACTCATCAGATATGAAAAATGGCATAATGCTCAAATTGCTTAGTGCTGCTCCTCCAACTAGGCACAAGATCCTCTCAAAGCCAGAAGTCATACCATCTTTCTGAGGAAGGCCAACATTTTTCTGTTGCTCTCTTTCACACTGACCTCTTTTCTCCTGCTTTATGAGGATTCCTAACCAGCTACACACATTAGCATGAGTGAGATAGCCCAAGTTTCATGCAGAGTTCATTTAGTAAAGAATCAGAAATGTTAAAGCTATTTACAGAATTTAAAGGAGATGTGTACTTGCTTGCTAAACCAGCTGTTGTCAGCATCTGTTCTGGACAAAACAATTACAGCCTTTAAGCTATTGTGAGATGGGATTAAATTTGCTTCATTTCCCATTATAGCTTAAAGTACTTCTGATGATATATTAATTGGTACAAATATTTCTAAGACAAATCCTAGAGCAGCAGCAGATTCAGCTAGGGTAAGGGGCTGGGGTGGAGGAAACTGTCTGGATTACTTTTCTCTCATTGCTGAGACAAAGTACCCAGCACCCCAAATTAAGAAAGGAAAGGTGAATTTAGCTCACAGTTGTGGCAGTTTCAGTCCATAATCCACTGCTTCCTAGGCAGGGTGGCATATGGCACAAGGGCAACAGCTCAAAGCAGCAGAAGACAACACAAGCAGCAAGAGCAGAAAGGGGGAAAGCAAGCCTCTTCTCCTCGCTTATGTTGTGCAGTGGCTCTTCACCCACACCATCTCCTTGCCTACTTCTTCCACAAGCTCAGGATGTTTACAAAGTGAGGACCCTTGCTCCCTGCTGAGTCACTTAAGCTTCTAAACTTCTCAATTCTCAAGTGTACATAATGCATCAGCCATTACAGAAGCATGCTGTGTTGTCATCACCATCTTCAGCATCACATCAGCAGGTAGAACTCCCAGAGTATATGTGGAGAAACACAAGATGAAACAGACATCATGGATGAAGCAAGCCGCTGCAATTGGTTATCAGAAGGCACAGGTAGGGAGAATCACATTTATTTATTTATTTATTTATTTATTTATTTATTTATTTATTTATTTTAGTGGAACCAAGAATTGAACTCAGACCCTTGTGCTTCCCAGGGAAGTGTTTATTCCACTGAGCCATCTCCCTGGCCCCACCACCTTTATTTCTTAGAACAGACTTCCCCATGAAAAGGGGGCCTTCCAATTTGAGCACAATTTTAACAAAAGATCAAGCCTTTTCTGAGCATTGATATATAAACATGGATCATCTCACCCCAGAAAGAACAGTTGTCATCAAGGGGTCAACCAATAACAAATGCTGGAGAGGCAGTGGGGCAAAAGAAACATTTCTCCACCATTGGTCGGAGTTTAGAGTGGAAAAACCACTATGGAAATCAGTGTGGAGATTCCTCAAAAAACTAAGATTAGAAGTCCCCCTTGGGGGCTGGTGAGATGGCTCAGTGGTCTAAAGCACCTACTTAGAACAAGCTTAGCAAAGAAAAGCGACCACGGTTCAATCCCCCAGCACCACATGCCAGCCAGCCCCGCCTCCTGGTGGACTGAGCTGGCCACACACACACACACACACACAAAATAAATAAATAAATAAATAAATAAATAAATAAGAAGTCCCCCTGAACTCAACTCTTCCCCTTCTGGGTGTTTTTCCAAAACAACTGAAATCATCATACACAGAGATATATGTGCACCCATATTTATAGCAGCACTATTTGTCATAGCTCAATCTTGAAACAACCCAAATGCCCATCAACTGAGGAATGGAGAAAAAAAGATGTGATTTTTTTTACACAATGGAGTATTACTCAGCTATAAAAAATAATAAACTCGAAGGTTTTATAGATAAATGGGTGCAACTAGTGACCATACTCGTAAATGACATGAATCAAACCTGCATGTGCAAGCATCATATTATCTCACTAGTGTGAAAACCTGAAAGAGCAAATAAAATCTGAAAGATACAACAGATACTGTGAAGAGGAAAGAGTCTGTTCAAAGTGAAGGAAGAACTGGGATGAGGAAAAGGACAAAAGAAAGAAAAAAGGAAGGGAAAAAGAAATATATGCGTACATGCACAGGATAATTGTGCTGCTGATTTCTGCCAGTCTATTGAAAGGAGCAGTTAATGTCTAATTTTTTTCTTTTCCTTTTTAATTTCTTATAACTTTTTTAGCCAATTTTGCATGCTTATATCTGGCAATCTAAACAACTAATTTGAAGACATTATACAATATAACAACCATCGCTGAATTCTTATTATTTTGCTCAGTGAAATTCTGTATCATTTATAATATTTTTACTATTTTTATTCTCTTCTTTAAAAATTTAATAAAATTCTTTACAGGGATGGTTAAAAATGAGACTCACAAGATCAGACCTAAAGAGAAATGATCTGGTGTATGGCTCCAGACTTGATCCCAGAGGCCAAGCCATGTTTCTGATCTGAAAGTTTGTAGAAGCATCCTCAAGCCACATAAGGAAGATGTCCCAGTCCAAACTGAGGACCAGCTACAGAGCTAAAGACCAGCATCCACAAATATTGAACAAAGACTGAATGGGTGATGCTTTCCAGCAGAGCATTTGGTTCCTGCCTTCCATCATTTTAAAGATACTCCTGGTACCTGACACAGTGAGACACAGCAAAGCCTCAGGTGAGGATGATTAAATACCACAACACCTCACGGAAGGAGGGGAATGGAGCATGCAGGCTGCAAGCTCTCCCTGGGGATTCTGAACACAGACATCTTGGTGGATGACTTAGGCCTTCTGGAACTGGGACCTGGAAGACAGAAAGATTACAATTTCATTCCATTTTCTAAATTGTCTCATCACTTTCATCTAATGTGCTGGAACACTTTACACAGATTTTGGCCTTCTTAAGAGCTTTAAGAAATGAGTAAATGGAATGAAATGCTCTCATTTTCTAAAAGTCATTGAATTAAACAGGAGAAAGCTTACACACAGCAGGTGAATACATATCTTTAAAAGACCAACAATAAAATAATAACTGTTTTCTGTGATGGATGCTTATTCTGAGGGTAGTGATTTGCCTGTCCATCTCAGGAAGGGAATCTGCTGTGGCCATAATTGATCCACTCCCAGTATATTCCATTTTCCATTTGGTGGCAATATCATGGGCTGATGAGACTAGGCAAGCTAACAGTCCCTTCAGAGTGTCATTTCTCTTCCTCCAGTTTTCTTCTGTGCTTGTTGACATTTTTGTTTTGTATTCAAACTTGATGTTGAGGATACTTCCTTACCCATCTGACCTTTCTTAAAGGCAAAAGTGGCCTAAAAAATTGTCCCTTTTTCATTGTCTATGATTGTATTAGATCCTGGTTGGTAACAATGGCTGGAAAATGAAGTTGAATACTGCCTGAGGCTCAGTATCTGCCTCTGAGTCCAGAGATCATTTAGCGTGGGCTATTATCCGTCTCATTACTCCACTGGTTCATCTAGCCCAACCTAGGATGGTCACACAGCTCCCAGCCCAGAGACTCAATGCTAAAGAAGAACTCTTAGAAGAAACTGTCCTCATTCCTTCATTTTTCCGAAGAACAAATGGAGTCTCAGAACAGGGAAGTACCATGGCAGAATTTACTCAAGTAGATAGAAGCTGAGCCTCATTAATGCCCTTTGTATCTATCTTATTAATAACACCAAGAATGATAATCAGTATTGAGCAGCAATATATACTAGGTACTTTATGAATATTATTCCAATCTCCACCACAATTCTGAAGAAAGACATCATTATCCTTTTTCACAAAAGGTATACTAAGTCTCAGAAAATAAGTTACCAAATACACTAGTATGTACTTGAGGACCTTAGCAGCACGTTGGGGAGTTTTATTTCTCCTTTTTAGACTGTGAAAAATGCCCCTCAATATTTTGAAAATTGTGTATCATAAATTTTATTATTATTATAAATGATATTTATTATAAATTTTTCATATGGACTCAGAAATTATGTTCTGTCATATCCTTTGACTATTAATTTCACCTATTGCTCTTATAGTATTATATAGTATTGTATATGCTTTCAAGTGACAAAAAAAGACTGAAAAGTAAGATGAGCTTTTGGGGTGACAGGCACTCAGGAATACATCTCCATTCAGTAGCTTCAGGAGACGCATGGTTTCCTAGGAAGAGACTAGCAGCCCATGTGGGAGCTACTATGTTTCAGCTGTCTGTCTTCACTTACCTCTCATGACAAAAGCAAGTCTCAGGGCTGGCCAGATAGCTCAGAGGATTAAAGCACTTGCTTAGGCACAGCACGTGACTGGGGTTCAATCCCCAGTGTGCCAAGCCAGCCCCACTCCTGGGGTGCACTGAGAGGGCAATTGAGATGGCATGGTGGCGTGCACCTGTAATTCCAGCGCTTGGGAGGCTGTAAACAGGAAAATCACTATGAGTCAGATCTACATAGTAGACTCTGTCCTAAATATGCACACAAAAAAAGTGTCAGAAATTCTTTTAATGTCAGTGTGAATGAGTGGTCCATTCATTAGGACAGTGTGGTTCTTTGAGAGTGACTTTCTCAACCTTCTTTGAAGAAACTAGATTTACAATCTGGCATTGATCTTGGTTTACTTTCTATGTTGACCTTAGCACATTAGATAAGCCTTCTGGGCCTCTGTTTCATTGTGTGGAAATCAGGATACTAAAAGCCTAAAAAGAATATTTTGAGGATAAAATTATTTAAATGTTCTAATATAGGCCCTAACACTTAATAAGCATCGAAGAAATGACAGTTCCCCCTCCTTTCTCTTCCTTCCCTTTTTTCCTGGTGCTTTCTCCCCCTAGTCATGTTGACCATGTTTCTTCACTGGCCTCTCTTTTGAAGCCCTTGCTGTCATCAGTTTCCTATGGTCCTGGGTTTTTCTTTGGCATTATACATTTTTCCTCCTGTGTGTGACAATAAGGACCAAGGGGAAAAGCAGACTTACAGTGTTAGGACTTGTGTCTAGATGTCCCCCCAGAGCCTCATGAGGTCATAGGTGGGATTGATTGATTGATTGATTGATTGATTGATTGATTGGTACTGCGAGTTGAATTCAGGACTTGTACTTAACAGCCAGAAGCTTGTGCCACTGAGCTGTATATCTGGCCCTGTAGGTAGGATGTTTTTCAGAAGTGGTTGGATCTAGAGTGTGTGACGCAAGGATTAAGAGTGTGTGATTACTAATCCAGGCCACTGACTAGTTTTGTACCACTCTAATTCTGGTAGCCTGGATACAATATAAAAGAGACAGAAAGGTGCTGGTAAGATCCCTTGCTCACTTGCCTTTGCTGTCTCCTGACTGCCATGGAACTGTCTTTCCTCTGCAATGCCCCGCTGCCAAGTTACTTTCCATTGCAGCGCATTGATTATGGACTGAATCCTCTACAAACTATAAGCTAAATAAACTTTCCCTCTTTGCCTTTGGTGTCAGGTATTTTGTCTCAGCAAAAAGAAAAATAGTTAAGACAAATGGCAACCTCACTGGTCTAGAAAACTTGGCAAAAGAGCATGAGGAGAGGGATAAAATCAACAAAATAAAATCATGGATGGATAGTGATAGAGAAACTATGTATATGATAGAACATTTTACTATTCACTGTCTCTGACTCTCTTCTCATTGCAGGCAGAAAGAGGTAGTATGTTTCTTTCTCTTTGTGACTGTATTTGAGTGGGGCCCTATGAGCAGTTCCTAGCTAACCATGGGCAGCAGTGACAAGCATCCCTTCCAGGAAAGAGCATTTACTTTCTGGTGCAAGGTCCTCTGGACCTGGGTTGGCTCACCATAGCAACTCTGAAATGTCCTGCTAAACAGAGCATCAGAAAAATCACCATTTTAGGGCTGGCAAGATATCTCAGCAGACTAAGTGCCTGTTTAGGCAAACACAGAGACCAGGGTTCGATCTCCAGCACCACATGCCATGCTGGCCCCGCTCCCCAGGGGCACTGAGCCAGCACCCAAGTCGGGGTGTGGTGGCACACACCTGTAATCCCATTGCTGGGGAGGCTGAAAACAGGATCACTACGAGTCTGAGCTTCATAGTGAAACCCTGTACCAAATATATTTAAAAAACAAAAAGAAAATCACCATTTTAGACTTAAGATGGAACACAGCACATATAGATCCCCTAGTAGATACATTATATGAAATGTCTGTTTTCTTAAGCTATGGAGAGTTTAGGTGTGTTTGTTACCACAGAATAGTCTACAGAGTATGGCATCTAGAGTCTTGACTTTCACATTATAATCTTCATAAAAAGGGTTTTTTTTCATCTCCATTGTAGGGTTTGCCAGTTAGCTCAGTTGTTTAAAGCACCACTTGGGGAAACTCAGTGAGGTGCAGGAGACCCTGATTTGATCACCAGCTCCAGAAGCAGCACCACACCCCCCTTAAGACAGCTTGAACTGGCAAAAAAAAAAAAAAAATCCTTCTGTTGTTGTCATCATTGTTGTTTTATTTAAATAAGCAAATTTTGATCTTACAAATGTTTCAAGAGGACCAGACAGGAGACCTATGAACTGTGAGAACTAGCTCTGGATTTTCTACCAACTAACTATAGAATCTTAAATTAATTTTACCCTGTGAGGCCTCACTTTGCTGAGCAATAAAATAAGACCTAGAATTTCCTCTAATATCAGGCATGTACCTTTACTGGAACATTAAATCCTTGCCAGCACAAGTGTCCGAGAACCAGTAGCACCCGCATCACTGAGATATTTTGAGAAGTGTGAGCCCTTGGATTTCACTCCAGATCTATTGAATCCATATCTGCTTTTTAAACAAGCTCTCCCAGATGGTTCCTGTGCACATCAAAACTAGAGAAATATTGGCTTGGATGGTAGTTACACTTGACAGTAAATGAGCTATAATTAAAGAGTGAGAAGTTAGTCCTTTCCTATTTGTATTTCCATCTTTCTGGCTACTTTATAAAGTCTCAGTTTGATGACACTGCCTTTAACACCTCATTAATAGCTGCTAATTTCCCTTTTAACAAGAAAAAGGCAAACTTCAGTTTCTTGGGAGGGCAAAAGTATTTATCCTGATTTAATGGCACTGTTTTATCTCACTGTGTTTAAATGGTCACCTTGTATTTATGGCAAGGGATGCCAGTTTTCTATCTAAGTTATTATAGAAATCTCTATGAAACAAATTAATTCATAAGAGTGAATGTGTTTATAGAAAACACATAATAAATGGGAAGAAATGTTTATTTTAATATTTTCTCTCATGTCGGGTAACTCCCTTGGTCTGGCATTTCTGAGCTCTAAGTTGTCACAGAGTTTTGCTCATGAAGCATCTTTATTCACTCCGCATGGGGCAGGCATCGCAAGAGTGCCATATCTGCTTGTAAACTGAGGAATTAAATGGGCATGCAGCCCCTCCTTCCTCTAGGAATTTTGATACCCAGAAAATAATTTACTCCTGGATAGACACTAAACTTCCAGTCCAGTAGGTTGAGTCCTTGCAGCAGGATATTTGTTTCATGTATCTTTCATGTGTGCCTATGATATGCTAAGTTATGGCCATTTCCCTTCTTTTTTTGTTCTCGGGTGGCCTAAAAGTAGTACTGCCTTTGGAGCTCTCCAGAGCCCCCTCTCTTGCCAGGCAGTATCTTCAATTCTTAGCTTTTGAATCTGCTTAGAGACGAGAGTCAGGGGCACTGATGAGCTCGGAGCCCTTCTGGAAGAAAGCACCAGGTAGTCATCATTAGACAGAAACGGGCAATTCCTATTAAGGCATCTGGTCAACCCCCTCACGGCCTAGTCACCATCCATTGGAGGAAAATAACCACGACAGATTTTAGTGACTTCCTTTGGTTCTACCAAAAGGCTCTGAGCAAAAGCTCTCTGCCCTTCTTTGGAGAGTAATAGTTTTGTGTCTAGGGTCCACATATGCTTGTGTTGGTTCCCCATTAGTTAACTAACAGAATGCCCTTTTACTTCTTTTTATATTGCTGTTTCATTTTCTATCAAAGTACTTATCTCACTGCTTTGTCTACTTGTTTGTGCTCTGACTCTGTCCCATAGACTGCAAGCTTTTACAGTGTCTTCTGCATTGTTCATGGATATATTCTGAGTGTCTAGAATATGTTAACTCAATCAATACTTTCATATTCCACTGCTGGAAAAAGAAATCTAGGATGTATCTATCAAGAACTAATTAGCAGTTATTCTATAATATGATTATTTAACTTTGAAACTGAGATATGTGCCAATTGTGTTGCTGTATGTAGATTTAATATTTTTGTTCCCTGCATTTCTATTTATTGGTTCATTAATGTGCTACCTACAGCAAGAAAGAGCTTTCAGTGGCTTATGATAAAGTCAACTGTCAACAGGCAAAAGATAAGAGCCTTAAGTAAGAAATAACCGGAGAGAAACCTTATCAAAAAATCTTGTTAAGGTGTAACATTGTATTGCAATCTGTGCAAGGTCTGCCCCTTAAGCTCCTTTCTCTGCCCTTTCTGGGTAAAGTTGACTCAAGCATTTAAAACTCATTTGAAAAAATTATTCAGAGTCCTAGAAAACTTTCTGATGAAAGTGTCTTAAAGTGCTGCAGCTCTTGACTTCCAGGTATTGCACATTTAGAACTCACAGAGACACACTGACGTAGTGGCTGGCTGTTTTGGAACAAATCCCATCTTCCCATCTCCTCACCCCTGAAATACATCTGAACTAGAATAGACTCAAGCTTTTCCTCAGTCCATATATTAATAATCTGAATTTTTCATTACCTTTTATAGTAGCTTCTCATACATTCCCTCATTTCAGTATCTCAATTATCTTATACAGAAAGAAGGTAGTCATTACTTTTCTGCTTTTAAAGATAAGACTCTGTTTAAATGATTCGCCAAAATCATAAAAGTAACTGGCAGATACTAACAATACCACACTTCTGCTTCCTTAACTTTACCTTTTTTCTGCATTGTCTTACAACTTCTTAAGGATCCCAGGAGATCTGATAAGTTCTAGAGGACTACTCAGAAGTTTGAATTATGGAGATGTCTCAAGACTTCAGGTGTGGGTACTGGTTCAAGATACTACCAAGCTTGGGCTAGGTGGAGTTAGCAAGATTGTCCAGGCCATGATTTGTTGCCTTTTTGAGGAAAAGAAAACCCAAGACTCATAGGGTCCAGGGAAGACCCATGACCTAAGACTAGATTTGTACTGCTCCATTTTAAAGAACAATTCTTAGTCAGCTATGTACTACATGCTGAAATTTACACTGTATTCAGCAACCCCTCTGTTTATTTATAGTAGTATGGGGAATCAAACTCAGGACCATGCACTTTCCAGGCAGGTCCTTATGTCACTGAACACAAGTTCATTGAAATTATCTACAAGCAAGGAGTCATGCTTCATTAGTCCCATATATTTGGATGGCTTGGGCAAAGGAGCAAGAATTCATGTGGATAACTTCCATCCAAATCAATACATTCAATGCATGTAAGTAATTCATTCATTGATGAGGCTAATCACACTTGAATTGGTCTTATCTAGACCATACCCTTTGGAGACACATCATGCCTCAATGACATTCACCATCAGGAACCAATGTAATATACAAGCCTTGTGTCTCTCCTTTTCCCATTTAGACTGGTTATCCATCTACACAGACCTCACAGCAAACTCCTCCCATGTTTAAAAAATACATCTTCATTCTACTGATATAGTAGATTCTTTTTCTGTTTTATCATTCATTTTAACATAAGCAAGGGAAGAAGGACCCTCACTATTAATCTCCAAATATGTGTCTAGAACTGGCTCAGCAATTTCCAAAGCATGATGATTTCTAATTTTCATAACAGTCCAGAAAGGTGGCTATTTCACAGATGAGAGAAGAAAGATCATTAAGACTGAAATTCCTGGTAAGTCTCTAAAACCCAAGCCCATGGTCTTCACACACATGAGACAATGTGAATGAATCCCAAGGTAAACTGGCCTACTTGACCTGTGGGCCTTCTCTTCTTTGGGAGTAGAGACTAAATCAATCTTCCTATCTTTTCTTTGCCTTAGTACCTAGGTGGGTGGCAGAAGTTAAAGAGCAATTACAGGGCAGAAGAGGCTGAAGTTTCCAGAGGGCAGGAAACAAGCCCTGGAGGCTGAGTCAAACAGAGATGGAGCTGCTGACAGACGCTCTCCTAACACTGCCACTGCAGAGTCCTGTCCGGCCCTGCTGCCCCGGCCAGAACTGCCCTTATTCCTGGCCCCCTTGAGCTCTGCACACTCCCAGTACATTGGAAGCCGGACTAGAAGCTCGGAAGGGCGGCGAGCTAAGAGTGGCAGACAGCGGAGTAGAAAGAATGACCTGGTGCAAGGCTTGGACTTGGTAACGTAAGGGCTTGGACTAGCCACGTGATGCCAAGAAGGCGGAGCCAGGCGAGCTTGAGGGAGGACTGGCAGGCTCGGGGAGGGGCTCGGGTGGGGGGGCCGATCTGAATAATTGAGGAGCTGTTCAGCAGCAGCGGCAGCCTCCTGCTTCCCTTCGCAGTCACCCCCCACCCCCCCACCCATCACTGCTAGAGAGACAGCCCTGCTTTGAGAGCGGACGCCAGCCGCCAGCCCCGGCAGCCAGTTCATCTGCTCCAGTGCTCTGGTGAGTGACGGCCCCCTTCATCACAGTATGACCCCCGCGCCTCAGCTGGATCCCCTTGACTGGGATGAACCGGGGAGCTGGAACCACCGGGAGGGGGGAGCAGGAACATGGCGCGGAGGCTGAGGGCGCCCTCCAGGAAGAGGTTCCCTGAAATGAGGATAAGGGGTCTTCAGTTGGCCGTGAACCGGGCAGGGTCGCGCCCGCGGTCCGGGGACTCTGGGCTCGACCTGCGGGAGCTGCAGGAGGGGCGGGGGCAAGTGCAGTTGGGGCAGCGGAGCAGGCGGAAAGGGGCGAGCTGGGGCAGCGTCTGGGCCGCCTGGGTCCTAGGAGAGTCTGGGCCCGTCCTTTCCTCCTCTGCTGGGCGCGCAGCTGGCTTGGCCCGCTCGGTTCCGGCCCCGGATCGAGACTGTGAAAAGGAAGAGAGGCTTTTCCGGCCGCGGCCCGAGAAGAATGGGGCTGCAACGTCTGCCCTTTTACCTGAGAGCAAACTCTTCAAAGGGACCGACTCCTGCTGAGCCTGGTGCCCGGACTAGGCTGGTGCGCCGAGTGGGCATCTGTCCCCAGAGATCCGTGACAAGCTGGGGGCGGCGAGGAGGACGTGACGGGAGAAGTGTCCGGGGCATATTCCTGCCCCAGGAGAGCAACCTGGGGCGAGGACTTTCTCTCGCACTGCTTCTTCCCTCCAGTGTCCTCTCCCCCCGCCCTCACCCCAAAGCACATCAGTTGCGCACGAATACAGAAGGCTCGAGTAGCGCAGCCTAGCCCCAAACCTCCTTCTCTTTTCTGACTCACCCCACGCGGTGTGCATTTTATATCGGATTGAAGAGTGAAATAGAAGCTGCAGTAGCAGGTTTTTTGCCTGTTCTGGGCACCCCTCATCCCCTACCTGTGCGAAGCTTGGTTCATTGAGCTCTTGAAGCAGCTATGGGGAAGAACTCTCCAAAGTGGCGAGGGCAGTCTCTGATTGAAGTTGGCCAAGGAACACCTGCGGGCCTGACTCCCTGGGGATCTGGAGCTCGAGAGAACCCGGGGGAGTCTAGGCAAAGCCTAGCGGGCTTGTTGCTGTCCATGGTGCTGAAAGTTGTCGGGGTTCAGGAGCTGATCTCTCCAGAGAATTGACGGCTTACCAAGGGCCAGCATTCTCTGCAAAGAGAAACTATTACAGTCACGGAAAGACACAGTGGTGTTTAACTAGAAAAACAAGTTAAAAGTTCTTTGCTTTTCGGGTTTTCTGCCTTGCCCAATACTCTGCTTGGGAGGTTCGGGGCACTTTGGGGTGCAAAAACAAGGAGGATCTAGCTTGCTAACTTCGGGTGGTGTCTCATTCGTTCTCTTCTGCTTGTGTGTGAGTCTGCCTGTCGGTAAAATGTTGTAAACGCAGTTAAGGATGCTGTTTTGGTAAACATTTCATAGGTTTCAGGAACCAAAGAATCATAAGGCTACAAAACAGAAAG
>NW_004524631.1:5909478-5916551 GCF_000260255.1 Octodon degus
CTCGCTCTCTCTCTCTCTCTCTCTCTCCTCTCTATCCTTCTCTCCCCATCACATGTTGTTTACATACTCTAGACACAGATTTTTAAGCAGCTCTGTGTGTTCATCTTTTAACCAGTCTCTGCTATGTAAGATGGGAAACAGAGTAAGGCAATTTGGGGAGATTAAGCTAAGAGACTATTTACTGAATATGTACTATCTGTTAGGAATTATCTAATTTAAACTTCACAATATAGTGTGTGTGTGTGTGTGTGTGTGTGTGTGTGTGTGTGTGTGTTTCACACATATAAGGGAATTAGGAATCTTGGATCCAAAGGCTGAATTCTAATTCAGGTCTGTTTTCCTTCAAAGTCCAAGGCATTTTCATCCCCTCACTTTGTGATTTATTTTTAAATAGCTTATAGGGAATACAATAAAAGAATAAAAAAAGTAACCTGCTTTTTTCTGTCACAAACACTACTCTCCCTTTCAACCCTTTCCTCTTAATCTAGTCACTGCCACCCTCCTATTCCAAGGCATGCTGCTTGCAATACCACCATTCATACAACTTGAGCTCTGGGATTACAGAAACAAGGTAGGGGACTACATCAACATGCTTGTCTTAAAGAACAAAAAGGCTTTGTAGATCCTGGAAGGCCAGGATCTACATGTGCTTTCCTACCTAGTGTTATATTATTGAGTTTTGAGCTAGAATAACATTAAAGTTCCATTCAGCTCCATTATGGTACAAAAAGGAGAATTTGGAAACCCCAAAATGATCATTGGTCTAAATCACGTGAGTGAAAAGGCAGTATATTAACCCAGTTAACTTGACTCTGGAGCCAGTGCAATGTGCCTGGAATATTCTTCCAGGTGCCTACTATTATTATCTTTGACAAGAGCGTCAGGATCACTGATCTATATGTGCAATATACCACAAACAAAACACAAGCAGGGCTCTAAGCCACATTTTCTTCCTTCTCTTTTGTCTCTGATTCCATATTCTGACTCACCATAACGGATAGGTATGACCATTCTTCCTCAATAAGTTTCACAACTAAGGACAGTATTGTGACATGTCTCAACTTCCCCTTATGTTGTCTATCTTTTCTCTTCTATGAGTTAGTCCTAAAATATAACTTTCCCAGAATTAAGTAGTTTTCCATACACTCATAATAACCAAAAAGATGTGGCCAAAAATAGGAACCATTCTGTGTGCTAACATCTATACAGTGCTTACCCATGTTAGGCACTATACTACGCTCTCTCTTCCTTCAGTTCAGGGAATCACCCTGATTCTTCCAAGTTGGTAACCTTATTAGAGATGGTTCTAGAGACACAAGTCCCTCTAATGTACAGCAGTACTGGAAATGATATGAATTTCTTCCTATTTTTCTTTCCAGCCCACAGTCAAATTTTATCTTCATTGAATCTCTGTAGCCCTAGCAATTGTGTTGGAAAAGATGATATTTTTATATTGAATTGATAGCTCTGTACTGCTCCAATACAAAATAAAAGTTTAAATTTTTAGATTTTAAATTTTAAAATTCAAATAGTATTGTCTAGCTTTTTGTCTTAGTATTTATCACAGCATATTCTTCCCATCTGTTATCCCTTCCTTAAAATTTCCCATGTACCTTCCTATTGCTAATACCAATACTCTACTTCAATCCCCCTCTAGAACCAATTAAGTTAGGTAAGTCATAATTAATAATCTGTCATTATCTTTGACAAAATGTAATTTTTATTGTATCCTAGTGAGTTGATCTGCAAATATTCTATTGCTGGAGTGCCCAGGGCCTGTGCACCTGAATCTTAAACTAGCTAGAACTGTTCTATCCTGTATGGTAACCACTAGTCAAATATAGCTATTTAAATTCAAGTTAGTTGAACATTTTATAATTTAAATAAGCTCAGATTTTTAAAATTCAGTACCTCAGGTACACTAACTATATTTTGAGTACTCAATAATCGTATGTAGCTAATGGTTACTTACTGGTTAGTTGAGACATATTTTCAACATCACAGAAAGTTCTATTGGACATGCTGTAAACATTCTTACATAAACCAAGAACTAAGTATTGAGAAGAACTTAAGGACCTGAGACTTTTCTTTGAAGCTTCTACCCAGAAATGAGCAAAGGCTACTTGTACCTAGTACTTCTCCAACAAATAAAGATGTCCACTTCAACTTAGATAGCAAGAATAGCACATGTCTCGCTCGATGAGCTGATAGTCTCTGGGCTTGTTCTGTGGAGTCCATTTTATCATACAGTACAATGTTTCCTGAATGGGGTTTTCTAGTTTCCTGAATTCCAACTGGGAAATGATCTGAATTTCATATATGAATTGAAATTCATATATCACATAGTAATGTATGTGTGCACCTGTGTGTGTATCATGCCTCAGTAAGCAGAACATGAAAGTACAAAGGGAAGACAAGAATTGTGATCAGAATTAAATGACAGTTTACTACAGTGACACTATAGAATCCTTAGAGATCGGGGGCTGGGGAGATGGCTCAGTAGGATAAGTGCTTCCCTGGCAAGCACAAGGGTCTGAGTTCAATCCCCAGTTCCACAAGAATCCTTAGAGCTCTATTCCTTTATCTGTAAAATACTGACAAGAATTACTGTAGCTGTTGTGGAGAGCTATTGTGAGACTCATAGTTTAGATACCTGGAAGTACTTTGTAAAAAGCATGATGGAACCTGCAATGACTGATCATTTCATATAATCTAAATAGAAATTGGGTAGTTTAAGTTGAATGTCTTTCTGTTTGCTTTTAATCTTTGATATGAATGTGTTTTACCTTTATTCTCATTTGTTTCACTAAAAATAAAACCTTGGGAGGGGACACTATTGGCCACTGAGCCAGGGGCCTTTGCACTGAGCTACATCCCCAGTCCTTTTTATTTTTAATTTTGAGGCAGTCTCTCATTAAGTCCCAAAATTGTCCAGGTTGGGCTCCAACTTGAAGTTCTCCTTCCTTTTTCTCCCTGAGCACTGGAATTATAGGTATATATGACCATATGCAGAAGATAAGAGAAATGTTGAATTAAAATTTTTGATTTTTGAGATTTCTAGTCAGTTAGGTTCTAGTAGTTAAAATACTGGACATCATTTGTGGTTTCAGGTTTTTGATCCTGAACTATTCTTTCTCAAAAGACTTTAACATCTTAGTGAGTGGAAGTGGTTTTTAACTTTTTTAAAATTTTATTTTGAAGAGTAAAAACAAAAGCAAGAACAAAAATCAGAAACAGACACGTTTTTATCTTTTAACAAATGTTTTAATTTTCAGTAATTCTCTTTTAAGATAATTTAGGAAGAACAAAAAATATATTATGGATACTTTTCAGTATGTGTGAAAGGAGTGATTTAAAAGAAAAATTTCTACTGATTACTAATTGAAAGGAGTTTCTACCCATCTAATAAATTAATGTAAACAAAATATTTTATTCAATGAACTTACCCAAAATAAAAGTAAAATGCACTAATTTAACTGAATTATCAATGTTGCTTTAAGAATTATGGCCTTAAGTAAGGACTCTTTATACCAACTATTTCCTAAGTAAAAATTTGTTAAGGTTATGAATAATTGTACACCTAGATAACATTTGCTCCCAAATCTCCTGCTTGGTGCCTACTCCTACACCTTGCTCCATGCTGTTATGCCGCAAGTAGGAGTATTTTTCAAATGCACCTATCACTTACTTAGTAGCTCACCACTTGACAAATAAATATTTTTCTCTTACAGCATGAAGGCAAGTACAATACCAAGATATTATAGAAAATGTCTAGAAATGAACCTAGATGATTCATTCATTCATTCATTCATTCCATCAGATGATTCTTAGTTGTTCCTTATCGTGGTAGCTGTTCATCTTAAAAACTCAAGTCATTTTATGAATCATGTGTGATGTATGTACGTATGTATGTGTTCATTGGAAAAGCATCTGAATATGACCAGAGATTTTCTCTGGTTCCAAGATCTCTAGAAAGTCATTTCATTTTTAAGAATTTAAGTCTTCACAAAGACATAAGTGGCAACTCATTAGCTGAGACACACATTTCATTCTGATGCTGGTCAAGTGTGCCATTCTCAGACCTTTGTTACTGAAGGGGAAACCAGTGAAACAGTCAACTCTGGCCTCTAATATATGAAGCAAGCTTTAACAACAAACATCTTTTCTTGGGAATCGTGAGGTATTCACTAGAAGCTTGTTTATTTTGTAGAAGGGCCTGAAATTTGGAGCAAGGGAAAAGCCATTGGCTCAGAGATTGAAATAGTTCAATTATCTCTGTCTTGTAGCTTAAAGCATTTCTCTAATTTATATCCCAGGAAACAAAGGGAATTCACAGTGTAGTTTTGACTTTCATCCTTATAGCATGCAATCATCCATTTAATCAATAACACAACATGTCTTCTATTGGCACAAAAATGTAGTGCTCAAGTGTATTTGGAACTCTGATAGCCTGCTACTTGCATGTTAAATAAATATTTATTGAGTTCAGACCATTGTTGCAGATCAGTTGATGCCATATATTCACCCAGCCAATTCTAATCAAGAAATGAGTATTCCTTATAGTGCTTTCTGATAACAAATAAAAATAGTAGACAAACATATGGCCCTTGCCAACAACAACACTCTTAGCCTCTCTCAGGGCATAAGAAGTAATGGCCAAGGTAGGCTGTTCCTGAGAATTATGTCTTTCTGTCTCCTTCAGGAGACAGGAGACAGTTCAGTCCCCGAGTCTTGAATTTCACCATAATGAGACTGCCTTCCAAACTCAAAGCTTAAAGGGCTTTGTGTCTCCTCCACTTTTACTTTCAAGAGATACTTGGCATCTTATTGAGTGGGTAGATGACCAGCTTTCATGTTAGTGGGGGGAATTGCTATTGTTCCTAAATTCAAAAAAAAGGTAAGCATTAGGATGATAACATACATTAATTAGAGGATTAAAGAAATTCTGATGGGTCACAGAGTATTGTCTTTTTCTAGGAATAAATAAGTCTTATTTTCAGTGTTCTAACTTATGCTTCCTAGGGCCGGCCAGATAGCTCAGCAGACTAAAGCACCTACTTAGGCAGAGCGCAGTGGCTGGAGTTCGATCCCCTGCGTGCCATGCCAGCCCCGCCCCCAGGGCATGCTGACACAGAGATGAAGACTGGGCGTGGTGGCACGTGCCTGTAATTCCAATATCTGGGAGGCTGAAAACAAGAGAACCACTACACGTCTGATCTACATAGTGAGACCCTGTAGACTCTATAGACCCTGTCTTAAATGCATAAAAAAAACTCTTATACTTACTGACAAAAATGAGAGAAAAATAGTCATTCTATTCTAGCAAGCAAAAGCAAATGTTCAGAATTAATAATTCTTATTTGCCCAAGGCAAAATATTCCAAGCCAATAAACTGACCTACAAATCAGCAAACTGATTTTGATAGCCTCTTCACTTTCTGAATTTGTTTTTAAAACAATCAATCACTGAAAACCAACTGTGCCCAGGTGTTTGAACAATCTGCTAACAAAATGGTCTTTATAATTTGTCTTCATTAAATGTTCATTAGACGTTATGTCTATACAAAACACATCTATATTATTAAGCTGCTATTTGTAAAGACCATATAAGCCAATTCTCACATTTCAACCATAGAAACTAGAAGTAAGAACACCACACAAATTATTGACAGACAGAAGGAAGACTAAGGTGTCTTCTGTCATCCCTATTCTCGCGCATTTTTTCACATCATCAGTCATGAAAATTTTTTGGGTCGTTGTGTTTAGCTTCTTCAACCAAACTTTTACTAAAAATTTTATGAGTAAGAAAGTAGAAGTTTTTATATTTTAGAATATTTCCCTTTGCATATTCAAGTGTAAGAACTCAAGAAAAATCAACAGGTAAAAATTTCATGGGAGGAACTATGAGCCAGAAAAAAACTTATAAAGCACCAGAATCCTTGCAATATGAATTTGGGCAAGAATTTATCTTCTCTCACTTTCTGTATCCTTACCTCTAAGACAAGACATTTGAATTAAATGGGGCTCCAGGTCCTAGAAACTATGACATTCTATGGTTCTATGAAATAAGAGCATGGGTTTAAATAATCCATACTCTGCATCACTGAGATTACATAATTGAAAAGAGGACAAAGTTCTCACTTTTATATTGTTACTTATTGAGAACTGTAACATCACATGCTAATATTTCATCTGGTAACAATGACAAGAGTAATCATAATGATAGCTCATACTTAGTTACAGTTATAATGACCGGTGTAAGATTATTATCTCAATTTTACAGATGAGAGACCTATATTAAAATGTAGTTAGGTGACCTGTCCAAATTCATATAATTTTGTGCTTCTAACCTCCATGCTACACTGCCTCTATGAAATCCAGCAGTCTCTCAAATGATGTGTGTAACACACAAGTCCCTACTCTATGGAATTCCTGTCTTACCTCCCTTTTATGAGTACAAGCGCAATGAAGAAGGTGACTAAAACTTGGATTTGTGGTTCTAAGAATGCTATTTAAAGACATACATTTTTCTGTCAGATGGCCTTGTCCTTGCAGTTAATGCCACTGGCCAGTTGTTCCAGTGGTTCAGCACTGAATGTTGGTGCTCTTCAGGCTGTTGTATGTGACATGGACCACTCTGCTTCCTTTTCCTAGAAAGTTTAAATGGCTACATTACCAGAAATGCATGGATGTTGGTGCAGGATGCAGCACTCTGTAAGACTTAGAGCATCATCCCACCACATCTTCATTGTGCAGTGTAGCCTGCTTGTTTCTACCTGTAGGGTTTTAACTCAGCATTTAAAGCAGAGAGAGATAATCTAATAGTCTAAACCGTGTGTAAGGTGAGGGGGTGGAGATCTAGAGCACCAGATCCTGGAGTTGGACTTGGATGAAGAGTAAGACTAAAACTTTTAAAATCATGTTGTGAAACTCGTTCTCTCCTCATTAAATCTGTGTAGCCAAATTAGTCACAAATACAGTATACCACAGTGCCCATCTTTGTCACTGTGAATTTTGTTGTGTGCTAAATCTGCTAGTGGGAGTTTAGTATTCAATAAGAATGCTAACAGTAGC
>NW_004524631.1:5916651-5925619 GCF_000260255.1 Octodon degus
TTAGTTGTAGGTTGATAAGCTAGCCACATACACTACCAACACCAGAGACAGTTATAAAGTGCATAATTCACCTTCTGTCTCTGTGATTTTCTAGACATTTAGTGGGAAGTGAAATGCTCCAGAATTCAGAAGACTTATTCTCTAATCTCAGCTCTAAAATGTACTAACTGAAACAAGAGGTAGCACCATCAAAGTTCTTCAGGACTTAGTTCTCTTATCTTCAAGTAGGGAGAAAAGAAACTACCTATCATATCACAAAAAGGCCAATGAGATGGCATTAAAGTTATTTATAAACTGCATAGTCCATACAAAGGTAAAGGATTGGTTTTCAGACCTTCTTAGTCAAAAACAAATCTCAATTTGCTGATTTCCAACCCTGAGCTAGAGGTGACAGCAAAATCAATATCTTTTGGGATTAAGAAAATCCTATACCTAACCCTGTAAGTCTGGAAAATGATACTTAAGATATGGATAGCCTCCTGGCTTCTCAAAATAATGAGTCTCAATGTGACACAATGCTGTGTCACTAAGGGGTGTTTCCATTGCCATAAAAGGGGTGACTACTGGCTTTTTGCAGTTTGGATAAGGAATATGAAATACACTGCACAAAACTGGACAATCCTACAAAACAAGAAAGTGCTCCCCCTCAAACACCAATATTTTTTCTCTTGCACTGAAAACTACTGCTCAAAGTCATGAGAAAGATCTCTAATTCTCCAATTGATGCAGACACAGAGAATTGTTTTGTCTCCTCCTCCAAATGAAATCCATCCATATGAAGTTTAAAACAGCTCAGAGTAATTACCAGGATTCCAATTATTTTGAGATGGAAAAAATAGAATTGGAGATCAGTAATTTTAAAATCAGCTCCTAGAAGCTTCTACAAGAAATCTCCTCTAACTTCAGCAGGGACATGGAATCCTAGTAGATTAATATACCTAGAATGTGAGGTCTTGATTTGGGGACCCTAAATCACTACATCATGCTTCCAAAACCACTTCCTTTACAGTTTATTGAAGAAATACTGGATTATGCCATTTATTTATTGCACACATGGGTCTAGTTCAGCAGTAGACATGTGGCTCCCACCCATAAGTCACAAGTAATAATCTGACAGATAGAAAGACACTCCACTATTTACATATGCAAAATGCCACATGCCACCACATGAAGGAGTCTCCAAGGAGAGACCAGAAGAAAATCCATCTTCACAGAGAAAATTACAATTGAACTTTGGATGGTATGTAATATTTTCCCAGGTGGTAAATGAGGGAGAAGGCTGTAGTAGAAATGGGAATAGCACAGCAACGACACAGATGCAGGCTGACATGTTTAGCTGGCTTTGATCAGTGGGTCATACCAGAAGTACTCTGAAGAGAGTTCAAGGCAGCTGGGTGGATGTATTTATTTATCTTTATATTTATCCTTTAAACAGCATTTTATGAGTATTTTGAGAATATTGCTGTATTCAAGACTAGATCATTGCAGACCCCACAACCAAGGAATCTAATCATACAATTGGAAAAAAAAACATCTCAGCCTCTCTTTTCCTCGTATTTGATAGCTGAAGTAATTAAAATGCAGACACATTACGTGACTTGCCCAAGAACGCTGCCCAGTGTATTTCTTTTCTAGCATCAGGATAGTGAGAAAATCAAATGAATGATCAGAAATAACCTGCGGGCACAACATTAGGACTAGTGGAGCTGCACAGATGCCGCAATAGCACGACAGCAGCAACAGGGGCTGGAACCTCGTCCACCTTCCCAGCTCACAGCAGTCTGCCCCAGTCTGTGCTGCCCTTGGGAATTTTA
This sequence comes from Octodon degus, assembly GCF_000260255.1. Classification (NCBI taxonomy): domain Eukaryota; kingdom Metazoa; phylum Chordata; class Mammalia; order Rodentia; family Octodontidae; genus Octodon; species Octodon degus. Next base: position 5,918,466 of record NW_004524631.1, read on the forward strand.
TTCTTCTGAGTGTAATCCAATGAAACACACAATGTGATTACTTAAGTGTTGACAAAGGTCCAAGTTTTCCATTGCTTACTCTTAAAGTGCAGTTCCTTCATTACAAGCAGGTGCTAGCTAACATCCTGAGTTGCCTGTGCATAGCGTATTCTCTTCAGAAACACAGACAAACAGGCTACCAAACATGGGCATGATGTTCGTCCCCCACCTCGCACACCCTCCCTTGCCTCCTCATTTCAAACTGCCAGAGATTATAGAAGCACAGCCTGAACAGAAGGCATCTTAATCTCTGGCGGTTCTGTAAATAATATGCTGCTCATGCTTGCGTACAAATGATCACAGCCTCTCCATTTTCTACATGAGGGAGCCTTCAGAAAGATGAAGTAGCCTGTTCATAAAGCATATCAGAGATAGGATTTCAGACTCCAGAGCTCTGGCCTTGTTTGTAACAGGGTTAAATTGTTCACCCATCTGGCCACCCCTTGTAATTTATTTAACCTCATGGCCTTTACTTGCCCCACATAGTGAAGTTAGTCTGTGCATATTCAGGATTCCGAGATCAGTTGTTTCTTATTGTTCTTTCTCTATGGCTATCTCACTTCCATCCTTCATCAAATGCATATGCAAAAAAATCAAAGCTCATCCATTCCGTTTAAGAGAGGCAAAGCCGTTTGCCCAAGTTTGCACAGCCAAGGCAGTACTGTGACTCAATTTTCAGAGTCTTAGTCTAGTGCATCTCTCCCCACAACAAACTGCTGCTTCCTAAGAAGAAAAAATAGCATTGCCTTGTTCCCAAATCCACGCAGTCACATTGCACAACCCTACAATGCTGCATGGAAATGACTGATGCATTGTATTCAGTATCATTCCAGGGCTTTGTTTAGAATAACCACAACTTGTTATCCCTGTGCTGTAGCTGCCCATCCATCCAATAAGAAGCTGACCAGGGAAGCATTTAACATATTCTGGTCTGGAGGACACACAAGACAGTCGTGCAGGCAATGATCAGCACAAAAAGCAGTCTGTCTAAAAGAAAGAGGTCAGGCCAGCCAGATAACTCAGTGGACTAAAGCACCTGCTTAGGCAAGTTTGGGGACTGGGGTTCGATCCCCCGCACCACATGCCATGCCAGCCTCACCCCTGGGGTGCACTGAGAGGGCGAATGAGACTGGGCATGGTGGTGCACACCTGTAATCCCAGTGCTTGTGAGGCTGAAAACAGGAGAATTGCTATGAGTCTCATCTGTGTAGTGAGATCCTGTAGACTCTACACTAAACACATAAAAAAAGAAAGAAAACAGGAACTGTGGCTCCCATTAGTTGAGAATAGCATAAAGTTTAGCCAAAGTTCATTATTAAGTGGCAGGTTATTTTTTAATCCCAGATATCAAAAATTGGGTCATTGGGGTCATTGAAGCAAAACTGATAGCTCCCAAGAAAGAAAACTCCCAAACCATTACTGCTTCAGGGACAAAGTGCTTTGCCTGAGTTCATCAGCACAATGCATTTCATTTAATGTAAAGTTTATAGTCATACAGGATTTTAAAAGTCAACAGCACTCAAATTTTTTCATTTAAATTACTACTGAGAAATTATTTTAAGTCAAAAATAGGTTGTGTTTCAATAAAGATTACATTAAAAAGAAGCAGGAAAGAAAGGAGAAGGGAGAGAAACCTAAGAACCAGCTTCTCTAGTAAGGGCATTTAGGGTCACAATTATCTCACAGGACTGAGCTTGTGAAATACAGCAACTTATTTTACCAGTTCTATCAAGAGTGACCTGGGTCTGTAGAACCGAGCCAACTCCGCAAATCCCAAATGATTGATTTGTATTCCAAGTGCCAGTATATCCCTATACAATGGGAGGCATTCATGAATGCTACCTAGTGTATTCCTTTTCTAATATTAGGATAATGAGCAAACAAAATGAATGATCAGAGATAACCTGTGGGTACCTTAAGATTCATGGAGTTAGACAGACAGTTTCATGAAATGTGCCAATCAGGTACAGCAAAGATAAGAATATTCACTCGAACTCCATGCAAGAGCTTCCATCAGGTAATTAGAATAGTTGTGTCCCCCAAATAAAGGGTTCTGTTGTTCTGTTTCTCTAATGGTAGAGAAACAGAGAACTTCTTTTTGTTAAAAATAGTCAGCTATATAGTCTCTGTGCAGCCCCTATCATTTATTAGGATATTACTCCAAATACTTAACTTACAACTACTTAGCTCACAGCCCATGTTAACTAGTTCCATGTTAGTCCCCTTGAGGGAAATCAGGTAGATGCTTCTGCTTCTTTGCCAACCAGAAGGAAGCTAACTGAGCAGGTGAGCTATTTCTGAAAGGGAAAAATCTTTGAGCATTGTACTGATTCTGTTTGTTCCATATCAGGGGAGGCCATGATCTGCCCTTGCTCTTGCCATACCTGGGTCTGGTTTCTCCTTGCAGTAATCTGTGTGTGGACCCTGATATTTGAAACTAAATCTGTTCACCAGTCATACAGAAAGCCACGGGGGGACTGTGACTCATCTTCAAAATGTGGAACGAATCATCTTTCAGAAGGATTTTTTTTAAATCTAAAAGCATTATTACTTCTAAGAGACCAAACTATCATTTCACTATTTCTATTTTCCCCTTGAGCTGACTAGTTATCCTTATTACAAGCAGGAACAAACTATACAGACACTTTGGGATTGATTTTAGGTTGTGTCCTAGTCACAAAGACTTTAACACAGTTTTTGCTCCAACATCAGAGTGCAGAGCAAGAAAGTATCTGAATGAGTAAAAGATTTTCATGCCAAAAATAAATTCTGAATATAGACAGATAAAATATGCCACTATGGCATGTAGCTATCAAAATAGAAGCAAGGGTTACTTGATTCAATACTATCTTAGCAAATAGCCTCTGTTTGTCCTTTCAGCTGCAAACCTTCAGTTATAAATAAATACTATGGCACCACCACAGTGCATTGAGGATCTAGGGGTCTCTGATCACTGGGGCAGTATGATGTCATCTCTTTACCCCTGTGACTCCAATATGGCAAGTTACTGAGTCAAAAATTCTTAAAGTCCAGACTAATTAGGTAGCAGTATTGTAATACTTCTGATAATAGCAAGTCCTCACATTTCCCCATTATTATTCATAGTAATCATATAAAGTATTTTTGTCTTCATTTCAGAGAGGATAAGGGAACTCAAATGACTTACCCCAGTTCTCATAGCCTGTGAAGGAGAAGGTCAGAAATGACTGACACTGCAGTCCTGACACCTTCCCAGGCAATTTTTAAATCCTCTGTGACAGACCATCCTAGGGTGTCCCATCTGAGTGTGAGGACACCTTGCAGGCCTCTCATTGCCTGACAGCATATTTACATCCCCAGGTACACAGACTTGGTGTGGACTTGACTTTGAGCAAGTAGTTTTTTTTATATATTTCAATATGTATTTGTTTATTTAATTTTATTGAGAAACAAATAACAATGAGACAGTTTCAAGCCCAATTAGGACAGTTTCAATAATTAATGCACTGCATATTGTCATCTTAGTGATTATTCATAGTACAAGATGCAGATATGATATCCTGTCCAAACACTATTAGTACAAATCTTCTCATTGAATTAAGAAAAAGTAGCTGTACATCTGGCCTAACTATCTTGTATATACAGATACAAAATGATCCTTCATTTGTATCCCCTCTTTTTTGTTTGTTTAGTTTTGTCAGAGATGGGTATTCCATTGCCATTTAAATATTGTAAGTGCGTGAATAGAGCAAAATAATCCAATATAGTCCAGTAGTCCATAATAGTAGTGGGCTATCCATAGGACTGGCAGTGTCAGAAGTTGTTGACTTAAGCCTTTTACAGCTCAGCAAGTTGTACCTTTTATAGGACTCAGTAATTCTATCTATGAAAGAGACATATAATGGTTCTTTATTCACTTATTCATTCATTCAACAAATAGTCTAAAACCTGATTGCTGTAGTGGAGGAAAAAGAAAACTGGAACTCTCAAAAAAAAAAAAAAAAAAAAAAAAAAGAGTCTCAGTTCTAAAACAAAAAATACATATAAAGTCCCAATTGTCTAAAGGATTATATTTAGGATTGGTTGTGTTGGGTCAATTTTCTTAATAAAATGATTTGAATTCCTGTCACAACTGTCAAGAAAACAAAACTACAGTTTCAACCATCCAATGTAATATAGTATTACTTAAATATACAGAAACCCAGACCCTCAAGGTTTCTACAAGGGCTTACAGGAAACATCTTCACTAAAATGGCAGCAATATATATTGCTTCTCTAGATCCAAAATAAAATTAATACTCTAGAAATTCAAGATACATTCCCATGTGCCAGGAATTCATTTCTTTCAGTGAAGGCTATGATTATTTATTGCCCTGAAGCAAGAACATAGTGCAGGAAGACTAAATAAGTGTAATATGAGAACTGATGGAAGAAGGAATATTTAAGAAATAAAACTGAACAGGGATTTGAAAGAAAGGAAAGTAATTTGAAAGGCCAATTTGTTCAGATTTCTAAAGTTAATCTTGCTGATGGACTCAAGTGTATTAAGGAAATGTTGAGTGAGAGAGTAAACAAAATGACATAAACAATCAAAAAAGGAAAAAATATTGTACTTTTTCACAATATTTCTTTTAAGGAGAAGTTAGGGTACAAGGTATGGGGATGTTTGCTGGGCAATGAAAAGTTACAGCGCATCTCATTTCCTCAATCAAAGCTTCACTGGAGTCTTAGCTGTGAGACGAAGAAGTACTCACAATGCTGGAGATTTGAAAGAAGTATCTCTGATCCCAGTATTCTGGAAGGTTAGGGCACAAGTTCAAATCCAGCCTGGGCAATTTAGCAACTCAGTGATACCCTGTCTCATAATAAAAGGGAGTGGGGCAGGAGGTAGCTCAATGCAAAGGCCCTAGTTTCAATTCCCAGTGCCACCAAAGAAAGAGAGAAAATCACACACAAATAGTTGATTCTTTCTCAGTTCTGAGTCCTTTGATTTATCCCTAGTTTCCAGAAGTTGGTTGCAAGAGGTATAACCACATAGTCATTAACTAATAGTTCCCATCTGCACCAATCTTAGAGGACAAATTTATATACAAGGTGACATTTGGATTTTAAAGGGAGTTTCCTCTCTTGAAACCAGGGACATCAAGTCTCCTAGTATAAGGGCAAAAAAAAGGGGGGGAGGAATTATTTAGGATTCTTTTTAAATTCACTATGGAGTGATCCTCAGCAGAGTTGTTTTGAGCTCAGCTGCTTGCAGAGTTTTTAAGAAGCAGTTCAATACAAGCCCAGTGGCTACAGGACAAATAAACTCATGTCTCCCAGACCTTGACTACAAAGTGAGGAAATGAGGCTGTAAGCCCTAGATATGGAAGCCATTGGAGCTGGTTGTGACCAAAAGAGGAACAGAAGGTTCTGAACATGGTGAATAGGACACATAGGAATAGGAGGCAGACAGGGAGAGACAAAGAGAGAAACTGGGAAGAGTCAAGACAAAAAATTAAAGAAGAGCAAATCACAGCTCATAGAATCAGGGGCCAATGTTGCTGCACTGGCCTTGTTGGCCCTTGACTCTCAGATCTTGTTGAAGAAGAGCCCAGCCCCAAAGATAGAAGAGGCAGCCCCCCACCCCCATCCTTGGTCTCACATCTGACTTCAGTAGGCTTCTTTCTCTCTTGGCTGGCAAGAGCCACTCCTCTTATAAAAAGAGATAAATGGAAGAACAGAGGGGCAGAGGAGCAACACCAGATGAGCTTTTGCATGCCTGGAACCAAAAGGATGCCAAGGAAAACCTTTCAAGAAAAGCCCTGCAGAGGTGGCAGAGTGGTGGATTCAGCTCAGTCCTCGTCCAGCTGCACGAGCCTCAGCCTGCACAGGTACCTGTGCTGCTCAGACCTGAGAGTTTTCATCTGTGAAACAGTGAACCTTAGATAACTGCCATGGTTCTTCTGGCTTGAAATGTGTTACATCTACAACATGTTAATGTACAGATGCACTGGATCACATACGGATCATGTTCAATTCAGCTCAATTCCAGGGTGGACTGTTTTACAAAATGCTAGAACTCTTACGGGCTTGCTTTCCTCATTTTTGTTTCCTGCTCCTCATTCCTTTGGTTTTTTTTCTCTCTTTTTTTTCTACACTTCATTTCTTTGTATCTTCCATTTTCTAAGGTAGTGTTTTTCCTAACTTCCTTGTTTTTCTTCATTTTATACCAATAGCAGCGAAGGGGCTACTTCAATGAGACAGAAAGCTGAGGACATTTGTTTGTCTATGAAACAAGGAGGAGCCAAAGCCCAGCCCGCCAGCTCTTTTCCACACTGTTCAGCTGGTGACCTTCAACCCTACGCCACAGGGAGAGGAAGCTCAACTCAGTCTCTCTTCTGACTTATTTTTTTTTTTATTACTCCTTCCTCTGCCCAGCTGCAGCCTCCCAGATGTTCCAGACAACTTTCTTCCTCACTACCCCAGACCCAGCAGAGTGGCTCTTGTCACTCCCTTTTCCTAGGAAAATTATTAAAGAGAGAGATGGTTTGCACAAGTCTTGGTCTAACTTGGCTCGAACCTAAGCACCATGCACACACAGCTCCCAGCCTCCTGCCTGCAGTGGTCCTATTCATCCTTGGCCTGCTGAGATCCAGCAGATCAGCAGAACCATGGCAGCCTCACTCTCGATCAAAGAACCAGACCTTGAGGAGTCACTGATATTCTGTTCCACTGAGCTATTCTTGCATTTGAGAACCATCATCTCCCTACTCATCTCCACTGAAATGTGTTCATGCAGACTCTCCCCTACCATGCTGTACTACTCAACCTTTATCCCAGTGCTTGGACCCCTCAACCCTTCCAATGCCAACTTGGTTCTCTCTCTAGGCAGACAACTAAAGATGCCCTAGAAATAATAAGCTAACAGCATAGATTCTATTTCTTCTGGCCCTCATACCCTAAAAAGACTAGTATTTCCTCCTGATAATACATAATTCTCTAACCAGAACCAGATTACTAAATAACTAGAAATGCTTTAAAATAAAACAATATCCCGGGCTGGAGAGATGGCTCAGTGGTCTAAAGCACCTACTTGGAACAAGCTTAGCAAAAGCATCAGGGACCGCGGTTCAATCCCCCAGCACCACATGCCA
>NW_004524631.1:5925719-5941857 GCF_000260255.1 Octodon degus
CTCTCTCTCTCTCTCTCTCTCTCTCTCAAATAAATAAATAAATAAAATTAAAAAAAAAACAATACCCCACCTAACTCCCAAAATAGGCCTGAATCTACAAATAGCCAAAGCTGATAAGATGAAGAAAGATTTAATAGTCAAACTAGTGCCCTAGAAAGTACAAGTTACATTAAAATTAAAGTTGACACTTTTTCCACCCCAATCACCTAGAATAATACCAATAATGTTTTAATATGCTGTGTACAATGTACTTCTCCTACATTAACATTAATTAGGTCAATAATGCTACAAAATAGAGATTATCCTCATTTTTAGATATGGAACACTGTAAACTCATAAACGGGTGGGACAAAGACACAGATCTGTCTGATTTCAGAGACCGTACAGACTAAAAACCCATTAAATGAGACCAAAACAGTGAATAAAAAGAGAGCCTTGCACCCTGAGAGTCCTGACTCTACATAGTAGTGTGACCCTAGGTACAGTTTTTAGGTTTCACTTCCTGGTGTCTGAAGTGGTCGTGTTGGATCTGAGCTTGGGCACATCTTTTTGAGTTTCAATTTCCTGCCTATGAAATGAGAAGGTCAGATCAGTGATTCCCTCCAGGTCCCTTCTAGTCCCTACAGGCCTCCTCCGTAGAGGCCCAATGCTAACATCTAACCTCAGCATAACAGATTTCGAATAGGAAGCACCACTTCAGAAGCTCTGGAAGTGACTCACAGAATAATTCTGCTCTCCAGAGAGAAACTATAATTCATATGACTGCGATTACCACTGGCTGAGGCTGGCATAGGTAATATGCATTGCCCTTTATTTCCCTTCCACTCCAAAGGACTCTCTAATGACTTTAGAGGTGGACCTGTGTTCAGTACTTGTCACTGATGTATTTAAATGGATAGTGACTCAAAAGTGAAACTGGAGGAAAATATTGTGCACCTACTCATACCCCTTATGCAAAACCCCATTATAAGAACATATTAGTGGTACATGGGATTAGAATGACTGGATAGTAAGGATTCTTCATTTAATAAAAGGAATCACCAGGATTGCTACCAATCATGTGTTTACAATCCATCAAAGACTAAATATCGGACTGGCCAGATAACTCAGCAGATTAAAGCACCTGCTTAGGCAGATACAGGGACTGGGTTTTGATGCACCTCCACATGCTGTGCCAGCCCTACCCCCAGGGTGCACTGTAATCCCAGAGCTTGGGAGGCTGAAAACAGGAGACTCACTCGGAGTCCAATCTGTGTAGTGAGGGTCTGTAGATCCTGTACTAAGTACATAAAAAAACCAAGACTAAATATGATAGATAGATAGATAGATAGATAGATAGATAGATAGATAGATAGATGCCAAATCTAATGTAATTGGAATCAATGCTGACAAATGCAGTTCTAACCCACAAAAGTGTATGTTATCTATTGTTCTAATATGATACTCTGTTTGAAAATTTGCTTTGGACACAATCTCTGGGATCATTTTTTGTTGAACTAAAGATGTGTGAACACGTCTTTTTTGATTGCATAAGAACCATGGATGAATCTATACAATGGAGCAAAGTGTGTACTGGCCAGAGTGGGATAGGAAAAGGGAAGATATGAGGGTCAGCCTAGGAAGGTAACGTGGTGTAAATATCCTATTAACTTGTTACCAGTGGAATGATGCTAGTAGATAAAGGGATGGCATTTGACGTAATTCCTTCAGTTACATTACCAGAATACAAGAGCTTCCTTCAAGCCATCTGGAGTATCAGTAGAGCATGAAATGGTGTGCTAAAGAGACATCTGCACTCCCACGTTCCTTGTGGCACTAGTCAAAGAGCCAAGATATAGATCAAACTGAGTGTCCATTAACTTATGAAAGAAAGTGTGATGTAAGTACACACACAATGGAATACAGCTCAGGCATTAAGAAAGAATGAAATTCTGCCATTCAAGGCAACATGGATGAAAATAGAGGTGCTTATGTTAAGTGAAATAAGCCAGGCACAAAAAGACCACATAATATGTCTCATATGTGGAATCTAAGAAAACTGATCCCAAAAAAGTTGAGAATCCAAAGATGATGACCAGAGACTGAGAGGAGACTATGGAGGAGATGAGGAGAGGTTGATGAGCAGATGACAAGTTAGACTTAAAAGGAGTAAGTTCTGGTGGACTATTGTACATTAAGGTAGCTATAAACAATGATAATGTTACTGTGTGTTTCAAAAAAGTTAGAAGAGGGGCTGGAGAGATGGCTCAGTGGTCTAAAGCACCTACTTAGAACAAGCTTAGCAAAAGCATCAGGGACCGCGGTTCAATCCCCCAGCACCACATGCCAGCCAGCCCGCCCCCTGGTGGGCTGAGCTGGCCTCTCTCTCTCTCTCAAATAAATAAATAAAATTTAAAAAAAAAAAAAAAAAAAAAAGTTAGAAGAGGGGATTTTGAATGTTTTCACTATGAAAAATAAATGTTTGAGGAGCTAGACACATTCATTGTACCTTAAATATTATATGCTATATACATACGTGTAAATATAGCATAGTATCCCTCTTAGTCATTTTTGATCCCTGGGACAAAACACCCCATACTCACCACTTAAAGAAAGTGGGGTTTATTTTAGCTCATGTGTTAGAGATTTCGGTGCTTGCATTGCCTGCTCCAGGGCAGGAAGGCATTCTGGAAGGCCTGGGCTCTAGAATAAAGCCACTTGCCTGAAGGCAAACAGAGAGGCAGAGAGGGAAAGAAGGAGCCAGGGAAGAAAGACACCCTCCAGCTCACACCCCAAGTGACCCACTGCTTCTGACCAGGTCCCTGCTCCTGTCAGCACATTTAGCTCTGAAGTCTTTAGTGTACCAGCCCACCCACGAGCATAGTAGCCCCAAGATCCAATCACCCCCAAAAGTCCTGCCTTTGAGGCTTTGGGAGTACCTCTAGATGTAAACCATAACAGTATCCGATAATCTTGTGCAAGTTTTAAGATATTACATATCAAATGAAAACTGAATTTTAAGAAGAATGTTACTAGGGCTCTTTTGGGAGCTTGACCAGCACAAATTATTTCTTACAGTAAAGACAGACATTTCAAAGTACAGACTGTTTCCCAGGAAGACCTGGAAATCTTGTCACTGCCACTAGTTTGCTATGTCCCTGTCCTTAAACTGTACATTATCTATAATACCCCATGGATACTCTTTTATTTTATTTATCTATTTATTTATTATTAATTTTATGGAGAAACAAATAGCAATGAGACAGTTTCAAACCCAATTAGTAGGACAGTTTCAATAATTAATACACTGCATATTGTTCTTTGTAGTAGTTAATCCTAGTACAAGATGCAGTCATGATATCCTGTCCAAACACTATTAGTACAAATCTTTCTTCTCATTGAATTAAGAGAAAGTAGCTGTATATCTATCCTATTTTGTATATACAGATAGAAAATAGTCCTTTATTTATATCACCTTTTTTTGTTTAGTTTTGCCAGAGATGGGTTTTCCATTGTCATTTAAATATTGTAGGTACGTAAAGTGAGCAAAATATTTCAATATAGTCCAGTAGTCCATAATAGTAGTGGGTTATCCATAGGACTGGCAGTGTCAGAAGTTGTTGACTTGAGCCTTTTACAGCTCAGCATATCAATATGGCTTTATTTTTTATTCCTCGTTTTTATACTTTTCTCCTGGATGGTTAAGACCAAGATAAAGCAAGACCTATATAACAAGAGGGGCTGGTGAGATGGCTCAGTGGTCTAGGGCACCTACTTAGAACAAGCTTAGCAAAGCACAGGGACCGCAGTTCAATCCCCCAGCACCAAGTGCTGGTCAGCCCCGCCCCCTGGTGGGCTGAGCTGGCCACACACACACACACACACACACATAAAAAATTTTTTTTAAAAAAAGACCTATATAACAAGAAATGTAACTTCTGTACCTGACAAGGTCAGTCAAATAAAAAAATATTAGGCTGGGAGATAGTTCAGGGTCATAAGCACCTGCCTGGTTATCCTTTTAAAGTTTGTTTCTCTTTCATTTGCATTTAATTTGTTTTCATGTAGGTTATTTGTTTAGTTTTGTTTTTTGTGGGAGTGAGAGTTGAACTCAGAGCCTTCACACTGAGCTACATCCCAAGACCTTTTCTTCGTTTTTTTATTTTAAGACGGAGTTGCTAAGTTGCCCAGGTTGGACTCAAACTCTCAGTCCTCCTACATGAGACTCCCAGAGTGCTGAAATGACAGGCATAGGCCACAGCACCCAGCACTCTTAAAATTTTGACCACTTTCCACATGATATGTTTCATTTAAGCCTTGTCACAATCCTGTAGAGGTCCTGGGGAGATAGCTCAGTAGAATAAGCACTTGCTTGGCAAGCACAGGGTCCTTAGTTCAATCCCTAGTACCACCAAAAAAAAAAAAAAATCCAGGGTAAGCAGGCAGATATACCATCTTCATTTTGCAGACAAAGAAAATGAGGTACATGGGGCTGGGGAGATGGCTCAGTAGAATAAGTGCTTGACTGGCAAGTGCAAGGGCCTCAGTTTAATCCCTGGTTCTGCCAAAAAGAGAGAGAGAGAGAGAGAGAGAGAGAGAGAAGAAAATGAGGTTCAGAAAAGCAATTTTTAAGGACTTAAAGACTAGAAAGCTTTCTTTATGAAATTAGCCTAATTTCAATTAACCTTGGTTGGTTTGTTTGTTTGTTCATGACACAGTCTCAGTTATGCAGTCCAGGTTGGCCTTGAACTCACTATATAGGTCAGGCCGGCCTTGAATTTATAGTGAACTTCCTGCTCTAGCCTCCCACATGCCAGGATTACAGGGGTGCTCTACCACACCCAGCTTGATTTCTGACACAGTCAGTGGTCACCATGTCTCAGTGAACTGGGGTTTGGCATGCCCCAACCAAAGGGGCTTGAACAGAGAGCAGCTTGCACATTGTTGTGAAGATATACCACAGAAACTGCCCAGACTGCAGTCTGAGGATCAGAGAACAAATACTAGGTTAATACTAACCCTGAAAAAGACTTGACCTCAGAGAGCTGACAGCTGTGGGGCCTGGACTGTCAGGACCTCAGACCATGAGACATATTCTTATGGCCTAAAGTAATGTTAGCAGCGCTGAAGCCCAGAGAATGAAGAAGTAAAACAAAGAAGAAAAAAATGGGCAATTGTTACTGAAAAGAGGATGAGGCAAAGATGGGGCTGAGAGCCAGGAAAAGGTACCAGGATGAGTGGGTGTTCATCCACGGCTGGGGACAGGATGCATCTTTTCTGTTATTTATCGTTTTAAGTTCCAATATATGTGACTGAAGCAATTTCAATTTATGGGCTGAATATAAATACATCAAACAGATTAAGTATAGTTCTTCATTAGAAGTGAAAAACACTGCCTGATTATTCTTAGTATTTTCCACTGTTGTTGAAAGGAGTTGCAAAGGCCAGGCAGTTTCTGCTCTTGCTACTGTCTTCTGTGAACTTAATGGATGAATTTCAAGGACACCTGTAGAGGTTACGACTTTTGTTCCTGCATCTTCTCATCAACACCCTTAGTGGACTAAAGTTAGCATTTAAGTAGTGTGTTTGAAGGAGTTTCAAGTGATGTCAATTTGCATATCTCTTATTATTCATAAAGACTCTTCATGTATTTTTCTCATGGTTTTTGATCCTATGAATTTTCTTCCCTGTGAATTGCTTCTTCTAACAGTTGCCCTTTGCTATTATGTTGTTCACATTTTTTCCATTTCATACTTGTATAAATTTTAAAATGCACATTATTTATAATAATAATTTTTAGTTATATGTAATGAATGTACTTTTCTTAGGTCTGTGGCTTTTCTTTCTATAGCCCTTCATAATCACATTTTTTAGTTTATTTTGTGATGGTGCCAAGATTTACAACTATTTACAGTTACCATCCTGCTGAGACAATTCTAGTTTCTTTTTAAGCCAGGATCTTTGCACTGAGTTACATCCACAACGCTTTTATATTTTTTTGTTTTGCGTTGTTGTTCTGTTTTGTTTTAAGTTCTCTGTAAGTCACTTCAGTTGCCCAGACTGAGCTTGAACTTGCAATCCTCCTGCCTCACCTTCCCAGAGCCAACCCAAAGAGGAATCTGTCCTAGTTGCTCTTCTTGTTGCTTAAACAAAATACCTTTAATGCAAAGTTAAAGGAGGAAAGGTTTATAGTTTGTAGAGCTTTCAATTCACAGTTGCCTGGCTGGTCAGGCAGGGCGGCATGGCAGCAGGGCATCACAGAGGAGAATGGTTCAGGCAAGCAGAAGGCAAAAGGCACTAAGCAGCAGGCAGCAACTCTCCCAGTCCGTTGTGTGCTGTCCAGGCCACCCTCCCTCACAGTGAATGACGCGCACACCATGGCGGGGCAGCCTTCATGCTCACATTGCACCGATTAACCCCAGCACCACACCCTTAATCCCAAGAGCACACACCCTAGATCCAGCCTCCGAAGGCCCCACCTGGTACAATTGTTATGGAAATCAGTATGGAGACTCCTTAGAAAACTAGGACTGGAAATCCCATTTAGACCAGCTATTCCTCTACTGGGAATTTTCCCAGAGGAACTGAAAGCATCATATCATAGTGATATATGGAAGGCCCCACCTATGGCCACTGGGGACTTTGGGGGGAACAGCTAGGTACAACTCATAACAGAGTCCTTTAAAAAGAGTTAGTCTTTCCCATGAAGCTATATTTTTCGGGGTATTACATTAAAGATGCTAAAATTATAGAAGCAAATGTACATCTCTTGTGCTATTTATTTTCATCCAGCTAAAAATGTGTTCCAAAAAGAAATTTAGCTGGAGTAATGCTTTAAACCACTCATTCCAAATGACATTAATGATGATAAAAAGTTGACAAGAGAGACAGAGAAACAGAGGTCAGGAGGGAGGGAGGTGGGGGGAGAGAGAGAGAGAGAGACAGAGAGAGAGACAGAGAGAGACAGAGAATTTTATTCAATATTGCTATCCCTTCCAAAATAATTCTAATACTTCTAAATCATTTAATTGGAGATTATTTCATCCAACTCAGTGAGGAGGCAAAGACTGAAGACAGTCTCCCTTGCCCCAGAAATGCCTGTGAACTGGAAGTGCTTGGTCAGTTTGGTTGCTAATTACACACTGGGTGCGACAAAGAGTCTTCCTTAATAAAACCAACTGCAGCATGTCCCAGTCCAATTTAAGAAAAGCTAGAGTTAAATCTATTTGCTTGTTTTTAAGCCCAAGTACCTGCACTGGGATTAGTAATGTTTTTAAAAATCTATGGCCTTTAATTAGAACATGGATGAATCATGATCCCTTTCTTGAATTATGCAAACTAATGAGTATTCAAGGTGACAATGAATTTGTCAGAGGAAAAGAAATGAACTAAAAATTGTCCTGTGAATGCTACATCGCTTATATACAATTTTAAAGTGGATGTAATGGTAAGTGCATTAAGGTGATAGATTGTAGTTCTTTTTTCCACTTAGTAATTTTTTTTTTTACAATGACAGCTATTACTTTTATGGTAATAGGATTTTAAGGAAAGAGGATAGCACTGCATTTTGACGCCAATTTGTCCTATGGAATGAGAAAACTACATCTTTTCTGGTACCTAGAAAGCAATCCTATAATCACTTAAGAAATCAGTTTTAATGTAGTAGCAATCTACCTTTCTGAAAGAGAAAAAAATTGCATTCAGCATTTTCTCCTGCATTGCATTAATCTGACAATTGACACAACCCTTTGAGACCACTAATGTACTATCCAAATCGGTCTTTTATCAATGTAAGTATTGGTAATTATTAGAAACATACAAATTGCTAATTCTGTAATAAAAAAAAATTTGGTAAACACTGTCACATGTGGGTTTTGTGAAGCTGGCTTTAACGCAGTTGGTATATAAACTTGCCAAGACGGTCACTAGGCCCGGCAGCCACTAGCACGGAAATCAGCAGCTCTGTCCCTTTAGTTGAGCAGGGCCACACACCACACACAGGGAGAACTATTTATACCAGACTAAACACTGTTATAACACGAAGGAATTACCACCCTTTCTGCTTAGGTGTAAGGCGAAGCTTAAACAAGCCATTTTTATTCTATAACCTTATATTTATAGCCAGAAAAAAAGCCCAGTCATTGAAATCCAACTTTGTAATTCTCCATTCAGAATGACATTGTAGGAAAAACATCATGTTTAACTCTGTCATTTGACATTTTTCATATGAATTGGGTGTGTTTCCTGTTGGAATTTCAGCCATGCTGTCTTATTACTGAATTACGCACATCTACTGTGGTGATCTGAAAATAAACCTGGCTATTTCCCCAGATACCTCAGTATACAAAACACAGCAAGTAAGAAGTAGAAGGAGATTTACAGCCCTGCGGGTGTGAGTAGTCAACCCTTCTCTTCCTGCCCTTTAATTTTCTAAGCTGAGCCTGTAGGGTTCAGAACAATCCTTGTGAACCAAACCAATAGTCTTCCATTGAACTCAACCACCGGATACAGTAGCACTGCAGTGCACTCCAGAAGCCTTCTTGCCCCGGTATGTATAACTCAGTTGCCTCCATCTGCAGCAGTTGGGACCAGTCAGCCCAGATGCAGAAGGTGGGTCTCAAGATCCCAAAATGATTGAGTGGTGAGCACAAGACTGGAAGGACAGAGGCCCTTGTTTCTCAGTAATAGTGAATGTTACCTAATTACTACATGCCCTTGATTTCTATGCTCTAAGGATTAGCTCATCTAATCCTTACAATAATACTTTACGGGAAGATATTATTATCCCGATTTTTCAAAAGGGAAAATCTCTGAGACATAGAGAGTTCATGAAATAAAGTCACATAAATAGTTGGTGACAGAGCTAGGATTTGAAGATAGTCAGATGCCAGCTCTCCACTCTTTCCAGGCCATGCCACCCAACCTAATGACATTTTCATACCTGAGGCCTCAAGCAACCGACTAGGAGATGTCTAAAGGCAAAGACCTCATCCTTTTCCTGTCCTTTCACAGCAGCTAGCAGAATACTTGACAGAGTCAGCATCTTCTAAGAGTTCAGTGACTGGGATGAACTTCTTTATATAACATGATTGGACAATTCCAGTTATGCCATTCTTAGGTTCATTATAGAATTATGTGCCTTGTTATAGTTACAAAGGAAGATGAAGTGATAACTTCTGAAGCCATGATTTCCTAGAAGTCATGATTTTTAAATAATGAAAAGGTTGATTTGGTGGTTGGTGTGGGTCTATTCTTTAGTACTTCAAATCTGCCTGGATAGTACAAAAGATCTCACATACAATGTTCCATATAGTTGCTCGCATTATTTATAGTAACAGAAATGTGATACAGGCAAGGAAGGCACAGTAGTGCATGCCTGTAACCCAAACACGTGGGAGGTTGAAGCAGGAGGATTATTGTGAGTTTGAGATCAGCCTGGGCTACAAAATTGAGCTAAAGACCAACTTGAGCTATATGGTGAAACCCTGTCTCCAAAAGGCAAAAAGAAAAAAAGAAAAGAAAACAAACATGACAGAAACCTAAATGTCTAACAATAGTCACATAAATGAATGATTGCATCAACTGGGGCACAACTATATAATGGGACATTGAACACCCATTCCAATCACATCTTATAAGGACTTGTTAATGGGACGAGCAAATGTCTATAAAATGAGAAGCAGAACCAGCAGAACACAATATTGTACATACAACCAGATCATAACTTTGGACCATTTTGCACCAACATGTTAACAGTGACTAATTCTTGGCATTGGGCTGTGGGACAGAGTCCAGAACATGGTCTGCCCTTTCCACTGACATACAACTCCAGCAAGGATCTAGCAACGCCTGGGAAGCACACACGTACCTTGCTTACCCCCACCCCCCAGCTACCACTTCCTCCAGTGGGCCCAGCTCTGCTTCTGCTGTCTGCATCTCTTAGCCATGCTCCCTGAAGAGTCAGAATCCGCAGGATGAAGCAGCTTTGGGGAAAAATGACCTCTGCATTCTCTTATGAGAATGGTACTCCATAATCCACCTGGAAAAGATGGGAAAGATCAGATGACAGTCAGCCGGCCCCTGACTGACCACCATCAGAAATAGGTTCAAGGTGGTGGAAATTATTTTTTAAAATCATCTCCTACTTATTCATTTATTATTCCTTTTGGTGCAAAAGTTGTGATGGGAATGGAGTTTTGGTAAACTGTGTTTCAGTGATATAATGTTGATCTGGAAAAAATTCACCTGAAAAATCAATGAACTGGCTTCCTTCATGCTGTCTGCCTGTCTGCCTGTCTGTCTGTCTGCCTGCCTGCCTGCCTGCCTGCCTGCCTGTCTGTCTGTCTGTCTAAGAGAAAATCAATCCCTACTTCCTCTAGATTGTCTGGGGAATGCCTATTAGGCCCTGTGTCTAGCTAAATTTTGCAATTCAAACACATATGCAGGAAAAACTAGATTTATATGCTGACTCACCACCATTTGCTGTACTGATAGTGAGGAAGGAGATCAACACCATGCACAAAAAATAACCCTGGCGTATTCAACTCCTCTGCGGTCACCCAGGCACATGATCCCCACATGATTTACTGAAATGTACATTACTGCTATAACTCTGACCATTGAAACCCTCCTCTTACCAGGAGCCCTACGTACATTATCGCATTTATTATTTTTATTCATTTAATGAGAAATAAAGATACAGTAGTAATGAAACAGTTTCAAAACAGGTTAGTAGGATGATTACAATAATTAATACATTGCATATTGTTTTCTTTGTAATAATTATTCAGAGGACAAGATGGGAACATGATATCTTGTCTAAACAATGTTAGTTCAAACTTTTATTCTCAATGAACTAGGAGCTGCTGGAGAGATGGCTCAATAGAATAAGCACTCCTCTGGCAAGTGCAAGGGCCTGAGTTCAATCCCTGGTTCCGCAAAAAAAAAAAAAAAAAGGGCTAAGAGAAAGTAGCTATATATCTATCCTACCTCTCTTGTGTGTATGCGCATGTGTGTGTATGTGTGTGTATTTTTTTCTTTTTTTCACAACAAAACGGTCCTTTATTTGCACTTTTGTGAAGTTAGTAACACTTGACACTAGGTTGCCTAGCAACTGATAGCTAACCTTAACCAGAAGTGATGTTCATCTAAGGAGTGAGGTAGCTTGTTTGCTTTAGGCACTGGGCGAAGGCCCACCTACACATATTTGATCGATTTCCTAGCTTCGTGGCTCCCAACATATTCCCCTTTTTCATTTTGTTTTGTCATAGATGGGTGTTTCACTGCAGTTAGAGAAGCTGTATTTGGAGAAGTCTTTAAAGAACTTTTTTGTGCTTGATGCCAGTCTAAAGATTTTAGTTACTTGAATTCAGCAAAATAACCCAATATAGTCCAATAGTCCATAATAGTAGTGGGTTATCATCAGAACTAGTATTTGTCAGACATCATTGACTTGAGCCTTTTACAACTCAGCATATTAATATGGCATTACTTTTTATACCTCATGATTATCCATTTCTGATGGATGGTTAAAACCAAGTTAAACAAAAACCTATATAACTAAAAATGTAACCTTTGTATCTGACAAGGTCAGTCAAATCCCCTCAGGGTTTACCCTGGAACCATGCAATTTAATCCTTAAGTTCTCACTTTCCATTTATCTGTGTTATACCTTTCAATTTTTATTTCTTCTTTTGAGTTCTTACACTAGGGAGATAATATGATATTTATACATATGGGTCCAGTTTATTTCACTTATAAGTATAGCTTCAAGTTGCATCCACTTATATAGGAAGGTTTCGAGTTTATTTTTCTTTATAGCTGAGTAATACTCCATTGTATAAAAACACCACATCTTTTTCATCCATTCCTCAGGTAACACGTTTTGGCTGTTTCCAAGATTTGGCTATCACAAATTGTGCTGCTATAAACATAGGCACAGGGCTGGGGAGATAGCTCAGTAGAATAAGGGCTTCCCTGGCAAGAGCAAGGCCCTGAGTTCAATCCCTGGTTCTGAAAAAAAAAAAAAAAAAATGCTATAAACATAGTCACACATATACCACTATGATACAATGTTTTTAGTTCTTTTGGGAAAATTCTTAGAAGGGGGATTGCTGAATTGAATGGGATTTCCAGCCCTAGTGTTTTGAGGAGTCTCCATACTTACTTCCATAATGGTTGCGCCCATCTACATTCCCACCAGCAGTGGAAAAGGGTTTCCTTTTCCCCACAGCCTCTCCAACATTTGCTGTTGGTTGATTTCTTTATGATCACCATTCTTTCTGGGATGAGATGATATTCTAAGTGTTTTAATTTGCATTTCATGAATGGCTAGTGATGTGGAGAATTTTTCATGTATTTATTTGCTTCTTGTATTTCCTCCTCTGAGAAGTGTGTGTTCATCGCAGACGCCCATTTTTGAATTTGGTCCTTAAATTTTGGGGCCCTAATGTTTTTTAGTTCTTTATAAATTCTAGATAGAAGACCTTTGTCTGAGTGGTTATTAGTTAAGATTTTTTCCAAATTTGTAGGCTGTCTTTTCACTCTGTTGGTGATTTCTTTTGATGTGCAGAAACTTTTCAATAAGAGGAGGTTCCAGCTGTTGATTCTTTCAAGTATTTCCCGTGCAGTTTGATTTGTGTTCATGAAATGTTTGCCTACCCCTATGTCTTCAAGATTTCCGCCTACTTTCTCTTCCAGGAGATTAAGGGTTTCTGTTTTAACGTTTAGACCTTTAATCCATTTTGCATTATTGCATTTAGTAGCCCCATGAACTCCAAGAGCAAGCAAAGTAATACCATTAACAGCGTAAGATCCAAAATCCAGAAAGGCTGAGGGACCTGCCCAAATCCACAGGAAAGAAACTGAAGCCAGGGGTAGGGAAATACCAGACCTACAGACGTCCCACCTGACCATGTTGCCTCTGGACTAGACATCATTCCTTGTACAAACTCCAGGTCACCCTAAGCTCCACAAATAATTAGTTTTATATTTAATAAATGGGTTTTGATCAAAGCTATTTATAAATAAATCTTCATTACATAAGGTGTGAAGATACAAAAAACAGAGAACATCATCACTCCTAAAAGTTGATATAATTGAATCCCTTCACCTTACATGTGAAGGAACTGAGTAAGATGTCTTAATTCAAAAAATATCCATTGTGGTAGAAGTTTGTGCCAGTCTGAACAAGGTAGACACACCTTGAATAGGGTAAATAAAATGATCAGACCTCTATTAAAATAAAGGCAGGAGAGTTGTAAGGAGCCATCTCTAGGAAACTCTTCTAAGTAACATCAAAAACATTATCAAAAATTTATATGCAAGTAAATTCATTTTAACACTTATAGTAATAAAACTGTGATAGACAACTAAATGTCTAACATCGCCCACACAGATAAATGATTAAATCAATTATGGTACAATTATGTAATGGAACATTTAACATCAATTTAAATCATATTTTATAAGGATTTGTTAATGATCTGAACTAATATCTATAATATAATGAGAAGTGGAAACAGCAGAAAACAATATTGTATGTGCAATTCGAGCACAATCTTGGATCATTTTGTACCAGTATGTTAACATAATTGGTACAAAATTCTGAGCATTGGGCTATGGATGAGTATTATTTTCTCCTTTACATGCTTCTTATTTTCTACCATGAGCATGAATATATTTCATAATTAGCTAAATAAGCAATATTTTTTGCAAACTGCTTCAGAGATTACTTTCCACGTAAGTCGTCTTTAAGTAAAGGAATAACATTGGAAAGTAAAGTGGGACAAATATCCTACTAAGGGCTTACACTTCATTCTCTTTGCATGACAGCACTTATGAAGATTGCTGCACAGAGATAGTAACTAGGTCTATGCTTTAGGAGAAATCAGGGGGCAGAGAATAAGGAGAACAAGACTGAAAGCAGAGACCAGGTGGGTTGTGACTGCAGTGATCAGGAGTGGCTCATGAAGGCTGGAACGGGCGCGTGCTGGGGGAAGCAAGTGGGAGAGTTATGTGGCAACACTGCGAAGGCCTAGCTGTTTGTGGACATGAAGAGGCCTCCCAGAGGGAGTAGGAAGTGCTGACCTTCAGCTACAGCGCACAGCCAGCATGGCCCCTTGGACTTCGTACTGAATAAATGAAACAAGGGTATAGAATTTAAAATATTGAATTAACAAGCCTGCTACAAAAACCCTTTCTCCTTGGCTTGAAAAGCCAGGAGCTGCCATCTGACTCCCAGTTTACTTCATTTGGCCATTCAGGACTGCATTACTGACATCATGGCTGCGCAGTGGAAGATGTAATCAAATCACCTCTCTAATCACTCCTAGCTGCGCCTGACACAGTCCCTGGATGTTAAAAATAAGTTGGCAGACTTTTCAATATTTCTTATTCTCCTTCTTCTTGCTCTTGCCTCTCGGTTTGCTTTTTAGCTCTGCAATTTGCAGTTTTCCCTAACAACCTACTGCCAGAGCCACACCAAGGAGGGGTTAAAAATACCAGAGAAAAAACTTGCTGGAAGCATAAGCAAGAAGATATTCACAGTGCCATCTGTAGGCAGTGGAATTCATGGCCGTGGGTAGCGCTTCTTTTCATTTAGCCATATTTCTTAAGGCTTTTCCAATTAACATCTATTAACTTCAGAAAGAAAAAAAGAAAGTAGTTTTAAGATATCAAATCATGCAAAAACATCAACAGTGTTTTAGGCCCTGGAGGATGGTGATCCATAGTAGGAAGACCGGTGACCATGGTTGATTTCAGTACCAGTGCCACAAGCACAGTAAGCACAGCAGCTGCCACTCAACAAGTTACTCTCCCTCCAGTTCCCATTTCAAGGGTGCCTACATCATAACGTTTTTACCTCTTAGAGCTTCCTCCTGTCTCTGTAGTCCCTGCTCATCTTCCACCAGACATTACCACTGTCCTTGACTAGCTCACATGTGCCATTTGAATTTTAAATAACCTCTTTTCTTATGGAACAAAAGAGAATTTCTACTGATTGGAAGACTTTCTGTTGTTGCTGTGATGACGTCTTGACCCAGGAGCTTCCTTCCTTTATTCCTTGAAATTACACACACAGACTACCTATCATCTCAGAGACACAGGCATTCCATGTGTCGCGCGCGCACACACACACACACACACACACACACAACCAAAAAACAGATTACAGATTTCCAGGAGTTGGGGAAAGAGGCCGTGGGATTTTCTGCTCATGAGAGCAGTCTACTGCGGAGGGAATAAAAATGTTCTGAAATTAGAACACCATGATGGTCACACAACTCTGAAAATACTTTTTTAAAAATGAGTTAAAAACTTTTAAAAAGTGACTTTTATAGAATGTGGATCATACCTCACCTTAATTTTTTTGCACGTGATGAATTTGTCAGAAAGGCAACTAACATATAAGCCAAGAAAAGACAGTCTTAGGTTTCATTTGGAAGTTTCACAATTGTCCACTACCTCAGAAAAATAACTTCACCCACAATCTTTTCCAGTAGTATTTAGAACATCAACATGCCATGACTGAATCACCTGTAGCTATTGATATTTCAATGATTCTTGCATAGATGAGAGTTCAAGTGCTTCATTACATTGTACTGAAGCATCTGGACCTCAAAGAGCAGTTTTAATATAAATTGAGTGCCTTCTAATTCTTTATACTACAGTGAGGGTGATATATTGATTTTCCTTAAATAATGCTTGTGGATTGGTTCTATTATCCATGAATTACATTTCAGAATGGAAGTGGGTGTGATGTCCCACACATTGGTGATATATTGTGTATTATCAAAGGTGGAAATGAAGCTAACAGAGTTGATAATTGACTCTTAAGATCAACCCTTCATTGTACACGTATACCCAGTCACAATCATCCTTTTTATTTTACCTTTTATTTTATTTTATTTTAAATTTTTTAACTTTATTTTTTTAATTAGTACATATTTGTCATACATATTAATCTCACTCACCATAGGAAATTTGAACCAGTACATAATTCTTTTATTTCCCATTCCCCTTTGTTCCCCTTAACTCTTTTCCCTCCCTATATATTTTTTTAATTTATGGGGGCCTGGCCCTAGCTCAGTCCTTTAAGTGGCTGCTTCCACAAAGCTGTCAGCCTCAGGTTGCTGGAGTTCGAACCTCACAACTCTCC
>NW_004524631.1:5941957-5950581 GCF_000260255.1 Octodon degus
CACAACTCTCCCGCTGGCCAAAAAGTGCCCTGAAGGCATTCGAGGAACCAAAAAAAAAAAAAAACAATATTTTTTTAATTTTTATTCATTTTAATGGGAAAAATAGCAATGAAACAGTTCTAAACAGGTTAGTAGGACACTTACAATAATTAATACATTGCATATTGTTGTCTTCATAGTAGTTATTCAGAGGACAAGATGCAGACATGATATCTTTTTTTTTTTTCAAACCAAATTAGTAGGACATCATCCTTGAATTATAACTGAAAGTGTTCTTTCTCTTCTGCACACAAACTGAAGAAAGGTAAAGCCACAGCAGCCTCAGCTTTCAAATTTCCTTGGACTAAATTCTTTATCGGGTTTTCAAATTTCCCTGGACTACATTGCCTATCCAGCCTGTGTCCCTGAAATTATAGATTCCTCGTCAAGAGCTTCCATTGCTTTCTGGTCCTTGCTGTCATTCAGTTTCCTGTCCCTCCCTGTGCTGAGGGAAGGTGGTTATTAGCTGACAGATTAAGCACACTTTGCTCATTAAAAAAAGGTCAAATGTGGAGGTGACCAGGACAATCATTGTTTATTATCAAAGGATGCAATCATTTTGTCACTGTTCAAACTAAGTGCTTCTTCCCAGGATGTCAGGTGGGGACAGTTATTAGAATTTCTAATTTCTGAGGTCATAAAAAGTGTCACAGTGGGACACTTTGGTGAGTAGCCTGGAGCAACAGAGAAGATGAGTCTGTGTTCACAGGGCCAGATTTAAAGCCACACACCATACCACCATCCAATGGGTCACTCTGTTCAAACCTACTTTTTAATCTGTCCAATGGAAATATTGGCGTCTATGCTGTCTTATGGACTTATGATCATTGAATGTGCAAATATTTATGCTATTTATTATAAGATATGTCTGTTCATTTATTCATTCCTATGTCCTGAGTGCTACTATCTTCCAGCAACCCCCGGCATGGCACTGGGAACACAGCTTGGATTGCTTGTGGAATTCAGAGACAGAAAGAGACACAAATGCTAATAAATAATGATGCAGTTAATTAACTTGTCACACAAAGTGTTTCAAAGGGGAAATGTGGGGCGCTGGAGAGTTTATAGTGGTGGAATAAGCTGACCTCGCATGTCAGTCAGAAGTGGCATTTGCAGTTCTGCGTGGAGGGTTCACGGGAGCCAACTAAACAGCTATTGCAACATGCAGGTTGAGAGGTTTTCTTTCAAATATTGATTCTTGAGCCCAAGTTCCAAAGATGCAGGTTCTAAAGCTCCATAAAAGAGTCTCAGGAGCTATGTGTACGCTTTTGGTTTTTAAGGTTCCCAGATGACTCTCAGATGCCACAAGATGTGGGAATAATGGAGCATGACAAAGGGTGAGGGGGGAGCCAAACAGGCGGCAGGCCAGCTGCTTGGAAAGCACACAGTTGCAATCCCAGCAACCTAAAAAAGAGAGAGAGGAGAGAGAGAGGGAAAGGGAATGGGAATATTAGGACTCACATCTTGAGAAATAGTGTCTTCTTATCTCTTTTTCCTTTTCTGCTCATGCAGTTAAACAAATCGTTTTCCTTTAAATGATTCTGTCGTTTTTCTATTCTCCCCTATTTTTTATCAGTGTCTTCTTTAGAAGTACTTAGTACTTCTTTAATTATAGTTATCCTTTCTTTTTTCACTTCAGAAACTATTTCTGATCTGATTTCCTCTATACCTTTCTGAAATTATTTCTTTACTTCAGACGCTATTATTTCAGAAATTTCAGGTGTGTGATTTCCAATGTCTTCTATGCTATTGTCTCCTGCATTTGTTCTGGGTGGGCTCGTGGCCTGAGCATGCATGTTGCCCCTTCTCTTTGTCATTTTGTATAGCACTGTCTTCTGACCTTCGGCAGAGTTATTGCCTTAGCACCAGGTCTGGATCTACCAAGTTCAAACTCGTCCAGGTGGGTGTGGATTGATTGGGTCTGGCTGTTGTGCTCCACTTCTTCCTGCTATAGCCCTTGGAAGTGAAACTGCTGTGCCACTCTGGCAAGATGTTCTGCTCCTGGATCAGCTGGGTGGGTCTTGCCTCTAGCCTCTCTGAAGGGAATTCTGCTGCAGGGTTCCATACAGGGCCTGTCTGATCAGTTTCCTTTAAATGAGTCAATAGAAACTGGAGCATTAATTAATATCAAGGATCTAGAGATGGTGAATCTTTTAGACACAAGGGCCCAAACTGCAACCCAAAGCCCACGTATTTATCTTAAAGCACCAGCACTACAATTAATCCTGAATACAAGGTTTCAGTTTAGAAAAAATAATCCATATACTAACATCTTGTATTCATGCCATCAGTTAACCACCACTAGTCTAGATGTTTTAGGAACTAGCTGGTTGGTTGCACAGACATAAGTCAACCATCGAGACCCAGTAAGCCCAAGACATCACCCAGGAATGGGAAGCTTCAAGGAGCCCCACACACAGATGCCCTTTCTTTTCCATGCTTGTGCTGTCCTAAAAGCCAGTCCTCTTCACTCACTTTCTCCTGCCACTTTCCAGCAGGTTCTGCTTTCCAGGTCACTGGAAATACTGGTGTACTCCTTTCCACCAGGCAACATGAGACTCTGCCGGGCCTGTCTGGGAGCTGGGTGAGTCTGTTTCCAGACGAAATCAGCATCCAGCTTTGTGATTAGATGGCCAGGCTAGTAGCTCGCAAAGTAACAGAATGGCTTCTGTCCCGTGCCAAAAAGGATCGTCTGAGTGCTTTAAGTCTCATTATACAAGGCATTTGAATTTGCTTTTCCTTGATTTAACAGAGTTCTATTTTCTCTGTTCATTCCCATTGGTAAAAGTAACCTCTCCTACTCTGGTAAGTCCTAAGTCGCTATAGGTAGAGAAAGGCAAGTTCATTAAATGTTAACAGTCATAGTGAGGCTACTAGAGAGGGCACAAGATATTTGCTGTCATCATTACGGATTAACATGAAGTCAGTTCATTCAAGATGGTGCAAATGGAAAGGTGACAGCCTTCCAAACTATGAATGATCATATGTACTTTTCTAAAACAATATGTTAGCTAAAGTAAATCTAAATGAAAGAAAATTTCATGGCAGAAAAGGGGAGGGGAGCTTTCCAATTAAATAGCCAAGATGAGATGGATGTAAATTTAGTACATTTAGCCAGAGGCTATTTTGTTCATATGGCATGTATTTGTTACCAGATTCGGAGTAGGGTGGAGGGAATAACAATTTAGAAAAAAGGCACAGCAAAAAATACTATGATAATACTCGTAGGATGCTGAGTATACCATCCAACATCAAGTTGAACTGTTCTAGTTTGTCCAGTGAACAATGCCCCACACACATAGCTCAAGGTTCTGCCTCAAGGTGCTGTTCTACTGTTACTACATCAATAATAGAGAAAGGAAAAAGAGACTGTGGAATAAAGTGGAGGAGTAAAGATATGCTTCCAGATCCTCTTTGGAAAGAGATGACCAGCCATGCAAGTAAACTGCAGACCAGAGACAGGAATTGCTGGGGCCCCAAGCACATGGCAGTACAAGCTGGCTTCCTGGTTCTGTGACATTCTAGTGTCAGAGCCTTGGACCCATCCTCCAGCTGCCCTGAAGCTCAGCATCCCCTTGCGAAGGGACATCTACCTGTCTGATGTTATTACTGAGGTTATTAAGCAGAAATTATAGCTGTATACCCAGTATCCTAGTCACAGGCCATGTGCAGCTATTTAAGTTATGCTCATTTAAATAGTCTTTGTCCCTGTCTAGGTTACTCTTGCAGCAAAATGATATACCAGGCATCATGGCAAAACAGCTTCTTAATGTCAACGCGCACTGTCCTACACACACTCATGTGATTCCACCTAGCAGCAGCCACCACCTCAAGGCCTGAAAATGTCCAACAGTAAGGGTCTTCTGGAGGATCTGTTCTTCCTAAGATAAATTAAAATCCTATTATACTAAAGAAGAAAGAGATCCCAATAACTTATTTCTGAATGAATGGTTTGAGGCCACACCATCAAGCTTCTGCGGGATATGCAGACATAGCCCCAGTTCTCTCTGCCCTAAGACAAAATCCAAATCTCTTAGTCAAGAAATGACAGCATTTGAGAAGAGGATTTGAATAACTGAGCTGAGTGCTCTGGGAGGTCAAGAAGAGGGATAAGCCTTGAAATACATTGATTGATTACATTTAGTAAAAGTGGAAGCCATGTTGCCCTCAGCAAAAGGACTTGGGGAAGGGGAGTCTGGGAAGACCAAATGGACAGGGCTGGCCAATAAGATGTGAAGAGGTGAGCCAGGCTGGAGGACAACAACTAGAGCAGCAGTACTACATTGACAGGAAATACTTTTATGTCTTTGCCTTGTAAGATGGACCTGTTGAGGATAATTAGAACTCTTAGAACAGTCCGCGAACATACCAGAATCAACTGCCTTTGGAGGAGTCAACAAAAAGAAAGGAAAATAAAAAACCAACGTTGAGAAACCAAAGTAGTAGAGTTAGTGCATTTCCTTCAAAAGGAGACTCTGGTAAGGAAGCTGGTCTATGTGTTGGGAAGAGGAGAATTCCACCTGGTGATTCTGTAACCAACTCAGAGATCTCCCTAGGCCTAAAAGTTGTATCTCCAATGTGAAAAAGAATCATAATGCTAATGTTGGAGAATCTAACTCAGTAGGGAAAATAGATCCTAAATCAGTTGTCCATAATGGAGATGAATAGAAACATGGTTACAAGGACTGAGGATATTTGTTTAGGTCCAGAACCAAGAGAATGCTCATTGTTCTAAGAGCTGCTTGCTCTGCTTTGTTTTTAATTGAATATAGATGCTTTTCAATTTACTATAGAGTTACATCGCAGTAAACACACTATAAGTTGGAAATATCGAAAATCAAAAACATTTAGTATACCCCACCTACCAAGGCGGCAGTCATTTACCACGGGACTGACTGGCAGCTGTGACTCACTGCCAAGTTACTTCCCAAGAAAGTATCATCCTGCCTACCATGAACCTGGGAAAAAAATCAAATTTCAAAATTCAAAGTACAGTTTTGAGTGAGTTCCTCTCATTTTTGTACCATGTTAAACAAGTCACATCACCATAGGTCAGAGAGTGAAATATTTTTCTGACTTTGAAAGAATGCATGCTACCCATGGAAACAATGGAAATAGAAATCACTCTTAATGCTTCTACCCACAGAGCCCCACTTTTAAAGTTTCAGTGCTTTACTGAAAGGAAAGAGTGAAATGGGATCCTACTCTACACCCAGTTCTGCAGCTATTGTTGTAGTTATTTCCATTGACCTGTCCTTACTTTCCCTGTTGTTGACAGTCACTTGGGTCCCTACCAAGGGCCATTTCCCAAAAACACTGGGGACTGGTGAAAAATGAAAAAGCTTGTATTCAGAGATAGCCTGGAGAAAAAAATAGAAAATAAAAAAAAAATTTAAATAGCAATAAACAATTACATATTTTTACACAGAAATTTAGAAATCTGACCATATACAGTGTTGTAACAAGACAGTCTTAGGATATTTTTTTTTGTCTCTTCTCTTCATTTATTACCCTTTTTTTAAAACAAACATTTACTTGAGAGACAGTACAGCAGTAATTGATATGACAGTAGAAGCAGTACATATTTAGAAGACCAGAATGACAGACATTCAAGCATGACCCTAGCACTACACATTGCTATCTTCAATGCAGATGCTTAGTTCACAGGCCAGTCCTACGGACTACACACTACTGGATTATACTGGATTATTTTGCTCAATTCACACACCTACAATATTTAAGTGGCAAAGAAATACCCATCTCTGACAAAACTAAACAAAAGAAGGGAATACAAATGAAGGACCATTTTGTATCTGTATATATAAAATAGAATAGATATACAGCTACTTTCTCTTAATTCAATGAGAAGAAAGATTTGTACTAATAGTGTTTGGACAGAATATCATGTCTTCATCTTGTACTATGAATAACTACTATGAAGACAACAATATGCAATGTATTAATTATTTTAGCTGTCCTACTAACCTGTTTTGAAACTGCCTCATTGCTATTTGTTTCTCAATAAAATAAAATAAAATAAAATAAAATAAAAAACAGAGCTAGCCTGGAGGAGGTGCGGGCCTCTTCTGACCCCAAGTGACCCCCTCCCCATGTTCAGGTATGCAGGAGCTTTTATGGTAAGATGGGAAGGTGGATATGGTTAAGACAATAGACAACGAATTGTCCATGCTGTTTCACACACACACCATCTCTATTCTGGGCTTCTTCCCTCCTCTTTCTGTTCCTCCTCTGTGGAAACAAAACAGTATCCAACCTCCTGGGGCCCTCAGTCTGCATATTTGGTTTGTTCTGTGCTGAAGAAAAGGAGGGGCTGGTTTACACTCTCAGTATGAAAAAGCTTAGAGAATCAGTTTATTTCTAAAAGGAAAAACTCTAATTTTTAAAAATCTATTTTGCCCTTCTGCTTACAATGCCACTAAACAGTGCTTTAGAATAATATTCTAACGGTTGCTGAAGACTTTATTCTCCTAAAGCCTCATACTCATTTAACTGTGTTGCTATTTTTGGACACTTGGCTTGTCTCCAACTTTCGCCAAAATAAATAATAATGCAATGGACGACCTTGGAAAGACTCTTTTTTCCTGTAACTGATTATTTCTATAAAATATAGCTGCTTTCCAAAAGCATTTGTATCAGTTTATCTTCCTACATCAATACATAAAACGATCATTTCTTTAACTTGAGCAGCAATAAATATCTTTATTTTTTAATATTGTAAGTTGAAATTATTATATTGGAAATTATTGTTATAATTATATTTATTAAAAGTTGAAAAATCTCCTTTTTTCTCTTTTAATATTAGTGATAACATATTATTTATATATTATTGAATATTTACATTTGTATTAACAATTGCTCCTTACTGTGCTCTTTACAGAATATATTTAAATTTCAGAAATTGTAATCTACAAAATTTTAACTCAACTGCCTGGAAGTCAGTATTTCACAGTTGAATAGCCTGTAGAGTGGAAATTCATTTACAAATCACCAAATGAAGTCTGGCTTTTGCCTGTGAGCTAGCGCTGTTAACCGTGAAGGATGGCTTCTCAGCTCTCGATTTCCAAGTGGGAAGACCTAATGGTAGCCAAGAAAGGAGAGGAATTTCAGGCTCTGGATCCAAAATGGACCCTGAGGGCCTTGCATAGGTGAAAGCACTCCTCAAAGAAGGCTCCAGAAGCTAGAAATAAACAGTGCATCTCCAGGGCAAAGTGAATCTCCAATTTTCAGAAGCATTTTAGATTTCAGGACTGTTTTCCCCTCAAATGAAAAAAAAATTAAAAATATGATTTTTCTTCTATGTTGTATATTTGTGATTTACAAAGTTTTTACTGCATTGAGTAGGTAGAAGTTTGAAGTCTTCAAGAACTACATGTGAATTCTACATCAAAAATCATAACTCTAACCCTAGATTTTAATATTAAAATATTTTAATATTATAGGAATGTTGATTTTTAATCCAGGATTAATATAAAAAAATTAAAAGCATATAGAAATAATTTACTACTCATTAAATACAATTATTTCTACATAATTTAGTTTCATAAAAGGATTTGTGGCAATAGTCAATGAGAAGAGGATTTTCTCAATTATAAAACTGGAGGATGGACCAGGTGATCTCTAAGGTTTTGTGTTCTGTAATTGTATCAGCAAAGAAAGTCAACTTACATTGCAGTAGATGTCTCAAAATGTCAGGGATTATTACAAACTACCATTGAAAATCCTATCCTTTTTTAGGGCCAGCCAGATATCTCAGCAGAGTAAAGCATCTGCTTAGGAAGAGTGCACAGCCAGGGTTCAGTTCCTGGCATGCTGTGCCAGCTCCGCCCAGGGGGCATGCTGAGACGGCAACAGAGACTGGGCCTGGTGGCGTGCACCTGTAATTCAGCGCTTGGGAGGCTGAAAACAGCAGACTCACTACGATTCCAATCTACATAATGAGACACTGTAGACCCTGTCCTAAATTTTAAAAAAAGAAAAGAAAGAAAGAAAAAAGAATATACCTCTCAGGGGCAAAGTTTCAATCCCTGGCACCGCATGCCACACCAGCCCCACCCCCAGGCATGCTGAGTGGGCAATGGATTCTGGGCATGGTGGCGCATGCCTGTAATCCCAGCACTAGGGAGGAAGAAATCAGAGGATCACTACGAGTCCAAGCTGCCTAGTGAGACCCTGCACACACACACACACACACACACACACACACACACAAAATCTTAAGAAAATGATATCTTTATAGGAAAAAATACTTTATGCTCAACAATATTTTAAGTACCTCAGGAGAATGTTCTACAATATTTAGTCATTGTCAACTTTGTGTGAATACCTGCTCTAAGCAACAGAACAAAGAATAATGCAGACAAAATCCCTGCCTTGAAGGAGTTTACAGAGGAATGACCAGACAGATAAGAAAAACGTTGTCACTTAAATGTGTCAAATCAAGATAAACAACTCAAAAATTTGATGGCTGGGGATGATGGATGAATATACAGCCACAAATGGATACATAGGAAAGGGAGGGAGGAGAGAGAGAGAGAGAGAGAGAGAGAGAGAGAGAGAGAGAGAGA
>NW_004524631.1:5950681-5954628 GCF_000260255.1 Octodon degus
AGAGAGAGACAGACACACAGACAGAGACAGAGAGACAGAGAGAGAGAGAGAGAGAGAGAGAGAGAGAGAGAGAGAGAGAGAGAGAGATCATAGAATAAGGCTAAGTGTGAGAGGCCAGAGCCACTTTTAACTCAGAGAAACATTCAGTGTCTGCAAGGTGACATTTCAGTGCAAAATGGAGTCACGAGGAGGGCACCATACAAAGACTTGGGGAAGAGATTCCAGAGAAAGGAAACAAGTCCACAGACTCTGAGACGGCCAAGAGCATAGTATATTTCAGAAACACAAAGGAAGTCAGTGTGGTAAAACCAAAAGCAAAAACGGTAGCAGGAGATGAACTCAGAGATGAAATAGACTCCAAACTCTGCAGGGCCCTGGAGGCCACGATAAGGACTTCAGATTTCACTCGCTTTGCAGCGTAAAACCCATGGAAGGTATTGAGAAGAGATTTTAGCCTCAAGTGTTTAACAGCCTCACACAAATGCACTTTGTCTTGAAGCAGTTTAAGAACACATACCTAGTTGAAGATTCTGTAGGGATTCAGAGTAGGCTCAAGTGGTCAATACACATTTAATGACAAAATGGGATCTGAGCTGTCCCAAAGGAATATGGAAGTGCAGATAGCTTCAGGGGAACAGGAAAAGAAAACAGGAAAGGAAGGCTGTAAAGGAGAAAGCATTACAGTCAGCGAGGAGGCCTGCCGGTATCACACTGGATGGTCACTTTCCACCTCTCTCGGCCTCAGAGGTCCTGGAGGCCAACAGCCACCTGTTTCCTCAGTCTGTCTCTGTATCTTGCATACACACTGCCAGATAATTATGTGGTACTCCACAAATATTCATAGAAACCCACGGAAGCCATTAAGACAAATGGTGTGTACTGAGAGCAATAAGAGCCAAGAGCAGGACGAGGGTGGGTATCCTGTGTCAGGCTTTGTCAGAAACTGCAAGTTCATGGAGCATATGTAATAATCTACATCAACAATTTGAGATTCCTCTTGTCTGTTTATTGTTCTATCATGTAATATAGCCATCCTCAAATCTTGAAGGATCTGTCTCATTGGGATTATCTGGCTTACTGTGTAAACTCTAGAACACTAGGACTCTTTGGGGGCAGAAGCAGTCTCAGAAAGGCAGGTGGCAAGCCTCCGAAATCATTGAATCCAAAGTACAGAAGAAGTGGGGGTTAGGTTAATTCATACTGAGGAGAGGAAACAAAAGTAGTTTCTAGTCTGAGCACCAAACCCAGAGGCACAAGGCCAGTTACCCTAATTGCAGGTATGGGTCGGGAGGCTTCTCACAAGGGCAGCTCCACTTGGTACATCTAAGGCGAGCAGCTGCAGGTTGTATCCACCTAAGGATTATCCTGAGCAACCCTCGGGAAGGCAGTTGGCCACTAACATGAGCAAACACATTGAAGGCTCCTGTTAGAGCTGTGTTTCTCTAGATTAGGATGATTCCATAGAGGCCAAGTCACTACGAAGAGTTTTGAGGAATATTATACCTCCTTTCTCTCTCCCCTCAGCTCCTATAAGGAAAAAAAAAACATGTAAAAGGAACAGACACACACATGACGAATCTCATCTGGAGATCACCGTAGCAGAAATTATAGGTTGCTCCTCTCACCTTCTTAAACATGGAGCAGAAAAGAAAGTCCTGGCTTGGCCACCAGAAGACCTGCTATGACCTGGTGCCTGGCTTTGGATGCTTCTCTTTGGAACTCTGGCTCCAGATCTGCACCTCCCGAAGTAGCTGGGTGAATGACTCTACCAGGGCTGTTTCTGAGAGACAGAAGGGAGATGTTTCACTTAAGTGTTGTTTTGATTAGGTGCAGAGCTTTAGAGAGAATACGTGGAGAAATGCTAAACTCAAATTTTTTCAAGAAAATAGAAGCGACATCACAGTTTGCCATAGACTGTGGAAACCGAAAGATGGATGTGTGTAAGAAGTGTTCTTAGGTACATAGGTTATATAGTGGCCCCCAGAGGGGTCCACATCCTAATTTGTGATTACGTTACCTTACATTGTAAAGGGGATTTTGCAGGGATGATTAATTTAGCATTTGTTCCAGTTATTTTCTCCTTGGTGGGACATAATACTCACCCACAATTTTTTTTTAATTTTATTTATTTATGTGTGTGTGTGTGTGTGTGTGTGTGTGTGTGTGTGTGTGTGTGTAGCCAGCTCAGCCCACCAGGGGGCGGTGCTGGCTGGCATGTGGTGCTGGGGGATTGAACCGTGGTCCCCGTGCTTTGCAAGCTTGTTCTAAGCAGGTGCTTTAGACCACTGAGCCATCTCACCAGCCCCTCACCCACAATTTTAAAAAGAAGATTATTTTGATTCAGGGCTTGAGTCCCTGGACAGCTAGCTCCAGGACAGAAGCAACATAGTTCAGGAAATAGAGAGTGGGTGCTCAACTCGGGGCAGCTAGGAAGCAGAGCGAAAAGGAGGACTATGGGGTGAGAATAAGGGCTTCCAGATCACCCCACCCCCACCCCAGTGATTCACCTCCCATCAGCCACACCACACGAGCACCCTCAGCTGCTGAAGCCACAATGGATGAAGCCACTGAGAAGCACAGCACTGATCCCCATGATTCAATCCCCTTCCACACACATAAGAATTTGGGAGGGCACTTTAGGTCCATAAGAGCAATCTTCAAGATGGGAGATTATGCTTGATCAAAGATGGTGTAATGTAATTAATCATAAAGCTCTTATAGGAAAGAGGCAGAAAGTTGAAGAGAGGCTGATATGCTTGCTATTGGCTTTGAAGACAGAAGACAGGACCACCAGCCAAGGAAAGTAAATGGCCTCTAAATTCCAAGTGGTTAAAAAGCCAAGAAAATAGACAGGATTACAGAGTCTCCAAAAAGCAGCCTTGAAGACTCATAACTGTAAAAATGACAAGTTAATGTTGTTTTAAGCCATTTCACATATGGCTATTTGTTCTAGAAGCCAGCAGGACCTAACTCAGGAGAGAGTTCTGTGTGTTGCATGATAGTATTTCTCTAGTTCATCTGAGAACTCTATTTTCCCCTCAGTGTGTTAGGAGCTGAGCTGTGAGGACATGCGGAGATGGGCATGTCGCCCACGTGGGTGTAGACTGGCTTTTGGAGACTCAGGAACATTAAGATGACACACGGCATGAAGGTGTCAAGCTGAATGATTCCAAACACAAGCATCCTATGAGCGCATTCCAAAATCACCTCTAAAATCACACTTAGGATGAGATCAGAATTGTTTTGCAAAAAGCCAACTTAGGTATCACCAAAATAACTTGCAACTTACAGGGTTGCATTAAAAAGAAAGTCATTGTCATGATTTTCCAAATGATAAAACAGAGCACTTTGCAAGCTGTAGTTTGCTCCAGGTCTCATCCAGTTCCACAGGACTGGGAGAAATCTGGCCCTCTCATTCCACAGTCCTGTGTTCAGTGCCTAATAAGGCACTTGGAAGGCACTTCTCCTAGTGTTAACTCTAAAAATTGGCATATGTTTTAGAAATGATCCCTGGCTGAGCTCATCTTCTTTCTCAGTAACTTTTGCGTGCAGCTAAAATCCCTAAAAACTAGAATTCTAGGGAAGTATGCTTTAGCTAATTAACTTTTCTAGCTAACAAGTGTGTGAGCTAGAAATAATATTTTTATAGCAGTCTTCTGTTCAGAAGTTTTCTAAACCTCAGTAGTTTGCACTGTTTCTCTAGTAAGAGGAGTCCTGCAAATGGTTTTGGTTTACTTTTGTGAATTTCTAAATTTCTTCCTGTTTCTAAGCTATCTTTGGGGACATTGGCCACCTTTTAAATGACTATACTTCTAGGCTTCTTTATAGGCTGAACTGAACTCACAATTCACAAGCCTGATTTGCTGCTTCATTTATTTATATTGTGAGTTTCTCATGTGAGAGAAAGCACGCTATTTATTTGATTTAAAATTATGGTGTTGGGGCTG
>NW_004524631.1:5956544-5957739 GCF_000260255.1 Octodon degus
AGGCAAAATGTACTTTTAGGGACTGGAAGCACAGGTGCCTCTCTCTACCTGAACAGACAAAGGGAAAAGAAGAATTATCAGGACCAGAGAGAGGAAACACGAGCAGAGAGCCAAAGGCAAGAGCCTGGAGTCTTCACAGATGAACACCACCATACTGGCTTAATCCACACTCGCTTGGTGGGGACCCCTGCGATGAACACCCAACCTACCTCTCCCTCCCTCCCTCCTGACCACTTGCTAATCCTCCCACTGGCCATTTAAATAAAGAGCCAGGGGGACTTTGAGGTGCTTCTTGCCAGCCAGCTCCCTGGGACACAGCAGGGGGCCAGTAATAGTGGCTGGGATGACAACCAGGGACCCTCCATCCCAGAAGCCTCCTGGAGCCTAAATTTCTGATATTGTATGTTACAGTCATTTTGTTATGGTCATCATGCTCCATTAAGCCAAGCACATAGTAGAACCTCATAAATATTTCTGCAATAGTTACTTTAATGCAGACAGCTTCCTAACGGTTATGATGGCTTGAAAGGATTATCATGTTTTTGTCCCTTGTTTTTCATTTTCCTGGGCTCTGGTTCCATTAATACCCTATATGCATAATAAATAAAACATGATTCAAACAGAGTCCTGATCCCCTAATAGAGGATTAATGGGAGACGAAAGTGACACCAGAGTATGGTCAAACACACAGGGGTGCATGACCCTGGCAGAGAACAGAGCACCTGAGCATCGGATCCTTGGGGGAGAAGAGTAGGATCCTCCCCACCTGGAGCTTTGAGGAGAACTGCAGTAACATCTCGGTGCTGGAGATCCTGATCTCTAAGGAAGGCTCCCATTGCTTCTCCAGGTCGATGCCAGATGTTTTCATGAGAGCGTTTTCACAATACTTCCCACCAAATATACACACAGATAATATTCTTAACCCCTGCAGTATTGACAAACAGGGGAGAAAAATGGAAGAATACCTTTTCTGTAGAAATGTTATCCCAGACCAGATAAAAATCTATTACCCTCATAAGCTTTTATTTCCAAAGAATTGTCTATTTCAAGCAAAGTTAAACTGACATCTTTGTTTTGTTCTACTTGGCAGCAGCAGATGAGTTTTTTAATTTAAACTGGTCATTAAAGAAAGAATATTTATATCTTTAAAGAATTAATTGGGGCTGGAGAGATGGCTCAGTGGTCTAAAGCACCT
>NW_004524631.1:5960244-5975812 GCF_000260255.1 Octodon degus
AACAGTTGGCCTGTATCTCTAGCCAGTGTAAAGTCTTAGTAGCTGGTAAGCAAACACAACTGCAGTTAGGGTCCAGGCTTAGACATATCAAGCAAGCTGGGAAAGAAGGACACAGTTGCAGAAGGAGGACCTCATGAGAGAATCCAACATCAAAGATGCCTGAGTGTGCAGTGTAGCCCCAGACAAGGGGCTCAGGAGATCATGATTTCAGGGATAGGGTGGTGACTGTTGGTGGACCGCCACCATGTCCACAGGGTGTGTGTGTGTGTGTGTGTGTGTGTGTGTGTGTGTGTACATTATAAAGAAATAAGTCAAGTTTAGGGAAGAATGAAATATGTAGCACCCAAAGGCTCAAGAAAATCTGGTGAAGAGTCCCTTCAGTAAAGGAAACATGGGAGAGAGAAGAAAGCCAGTCTCAAGCTTGAAAGAAAAATCACAAATCCTTTGAGTTAGTGTACCAGGTTGTATGTTGAAGAAAAGCTCAGGAAAGTTTTAGCAAAAGAATTTCAGGGTTAGGACTGAACAGCAGGCTGAAGAACTCTCAGAGAGCAGCCTGGGCAAGTGGAGGTGGAGAGTGGTCAAGTGGTCAGCAGGAGGAGACAAAACCAGGAGTCAGAGTAGGACGATTCTGGGCAATGCTCCCTGGCAATCATTATATGCCAGTTACTTTGCTGAAAGCCTCACAAGCATTGATTCCTTCCCCCTTTTCCACAACCTTGTGAGCTAGGTATGGGTACAATTGTTATCCCATTTTATAGATGGCAAAACCAAAATGTAGAGAGTCTGTCCAAGGTCCTTTAGGGCAAAGCCAGAGTGTAAACCTTGGGAATCTAGCCCTTGCACTGTGTCCTCAACCAGAAGCTCAGCCCAGTGACACTGGTGGGGGTTTACCCAAAGACCCGCCCCACATAGAAGCAAGAGGAGCATCAGAAGAGCTCCGCCTGCAGTTGCTGGTGAAGCTCTTCAAACCAGGCAACTTTCACTTGAAATTGTAACTTCATTTTCCCGGGAGACATTGATCAGTTTGTAGCAGTCATGACTGCACAGCCGTGTAAAGGGGCTGCCAAAGTTCCCTGTGCTCCAGATGTTCCAGCAAAGGCTGGCCTATTATTCATCAGGAAAGTCATGAAAGGATTTATATAATCCCTTAGTGTATTTGCAAAATCAGGCAGGAATGATTTTTAGCTGTTTACTCTTTTGTTAGCCTTCATTTCTTCCTCTCCTCGCCTCCAAAGGCTGGCTCCAACCTAATTCTATAATCCCACCTAGTCAGTGAACTTCTAGGCCATAATCATTTTCATCCTGAAATAAACTTGCCTTCACCATCATTATACTCAGGAGCCATGAAGCCTCCAAAGTGCCGGGAGCACCACAATGATGACTCTCTCCTCCCGGATGCCCCGTAAGCCTTGCTTACTTATAGCTGTGAAGTATTTTGAGAAACTTGAATTAAAGTGCTAGAGAAAGCACAACACACATTTATTACTCATCTTGGAAAGACAACAGCAATAAGCTTCCAAAGATATCTTTGATTAACATAATCTGGGTTACTGAATATGGATATTGTCAATAGTCACCTAGAAGCATGTTTTCTTTTGTGCATTTTGTTGTCTCCTGTAAATTTCCTACCAGGAAAGGAAAGGCCTCATGCTCCTATTTGCATCAATAAAGCAAGAGCTCAGAGGAATTGCATAGAGGGAATTAAGCTGGGAAGGGATTCTAGCCACCCTCAACCTTTGTTCTAGGGAATTCGCCACATTTTCGCCACTATTTCTAATTATTAGAAATATGAAATGTAAATAGAAGCTGTTGCCTCCCTAGTAAGCCTGGGTGTATTGTTGTGTCCTTGTAACAGTTCCTATGAAGGGCTCCCCCCGCCTGCAAGTGTCCTAGGGGGTTGTCTCCAGACAGAACAGCCTCCACACACATTGCCTGCTGAGCAGAGGTAACCACAGACCCTGCCACCAGCCCAGGATGGGACGAAAGACAGGATTACTTGTCACACTCATGGTCCCCAGAGGAAATGGTCACAACTGGTTTTACACTCCTAGCACTCATCAGCCCTTAGTAGATGATCCCTAGAAATCCAGGAGTCCAGACATGAACTCTGCAAGTAGACACACATAGTCCAGTTCTGGCTCTGCCCTTGAAGACCTCTGTGACCTTGAACAAGTGGTCGAATCTCTCCTCACCTTCATCACCTCATCTGCAAAGGTGAATTTGTTGTGAGGATTAAATACATGGGTGAGATACACTAAGCCTCCCCCTTATCCTGTGCATGTCACACTCACTTCCAACAATACATCTGCAAGGACCCTACTTCCAAACAAGGTTCATCTTCTGAGATTACCTAGGGATTAGGACTTCACCATTTGAATTTGGAAGGACACAGCTCAGTGCTAACATACCCGTTGCAAGTGGCCTATCTCTATTCATCAACCTGTGTGCTGCTTTTTCTCTCCTTGCCAAACATCAGCACCTGGAGAGCAGGACCTTGCATGTCAATTTTATCCTAAAAACTGATCCCCTAAAGCCAGGATATGACATAGAAGGTTCTGGGGATATTTTTTGGATGAACGAATGAATGAACCAAAGCAAGTCAACAAGCCAACTTTCTGCATAAGGAAAACATTGACGTCATAATAGTGAAGTGGCTCTTCAGTTATTAAGAACAATATGTCCAAACTAAGGATGTGGGGAAACTTTCAAATATATTGTTTAAGAAAACAAATAAGTTTCAAACTATAATAAATGGTAAATCTCTTTTATTTAAAAAATACAAATTTTATACATTCTAATAGAAGTGTGTACATGCTTTATAGAAAAGAATCTGAAAGAATACAAATCAAGTGTTAATGATGAGTTGGTGCTAGGTGGGCAGCAGTCTACTAACTTATGTGGTTTTCATTATTTTTGTTGTCTAGTTTTCTACAATAGATATGCTAAGCTTTTTAGCAAGAAAAATAATAATAAAAGACAAAGCAAAATAAAGCTCCTCCCTTGTGGCATGATTCAGGCATCATCATCTCTCATCAGTGTAGCCCAGAGCCAGTCACCTAGCTGGCACACAACAGATGCTCTGCAGATAGCTGGGTGAATTCAGTAGATGTGTGTACTCATTTCCATATAAGAAGGACCCTACACACCGGTTCTCAAAGCCTCCCCCAACTACATGTCATGGTCTCACAGCTTTGGAAAGAAAATTAAAAGGTGATAAAGAGGGCAATAAGAAAAGGTGACGGAGGAGGGAGAGAGGAAGGGAAGGGAGTGAGGAGAGGAGAAAGAAGAGGAATGTAGATACTCTAAGCTGTAGGAGGAAATTAAACCAGAATGGTTGCCACCCAACCCCTGTAAACCAAACTGTCATATTCCACCTGATTCCCCTAATTATTTGCAAAGCCTTCAGAAAGGAACAAGTGCTATATTAAGTGCTAAGTAGCATTAATTAATAACACTAAATTATGCAGGGAAGTACCTATTATACACATGAATGCCATAGGCATATGAGTAGAGGTAGAGTACTTTATAAATGTTTGGCTACATTTCAAAATTCTTCTTAGAGTTTATACAGTTTCTGGATTCCAAAGAAAGCAGTTTTATAAGATATTTTTCTTTTCTCATTTGACAAAACTTTAGAGACCTCTTAACTAACACCAGAGTTCTCAACTTCATCCATCTCAACATTCTTTTTTTTACAATGAATATTTTGTCAAACCACTCTTTAGTATCCTGAAGTGAAATTCATAGAGAACTTACCATACCCAACATGTTTCAACATGTGAGCACCCAGTCATATCCAAATGAAGTTGCCAGACACTTGCATTATACAAAGAATCACTGCAAATATGCCATCTCCAGATGACAGACTGTCACGGAGGTGCTGCATGAGAGATACGATACCACGAGTAGCGTTGCTATGGAAGCCTGAGCCTCCTGAAATGATGGCAGAGTCTTCATATGTCACAAACTAAACAAACTAAGACCTCTCTTTGATGTATTCCCTAGCTGCTTTTCTAAACAACTCAACATACTTATATGCTAAATCTACCAAGAATGTTCTGGGCATTTATATTTAAAACAGAATCAATTCTAGGTCCAGATCATCATCACCAGGATGTCCATTGACAGAAATGTCTGGCAAGATATTCGAAAGATGCGTGTCATTGTCCTATACTATCTCAGACCTACCCCCAAGTGTCAAGAGAACTCCTCACCGCTTTAGTCTTCCAGGCCAAAAAAAAAGTAATTTTC
Organism: Octodon degus; assembly: GCF_000260255.1. NCBI lineage: Eukaryota > Metazoa > Chordata > Mammalia > Rodentia > Octodontidae > Octodon > Octodon degus. The sequence continues at coordinate 5,964,496 of NW_004524631.1, forward strand.
ACTTGAAAGCAGAGTTCAAAACAACTTATGGGTAGCGTGGTTCCTCTTGAGAAACATAGGTCTAATCTTACATTCTTATGTAAAAAAAAAAAAAAAAAAAACAATGAGCATACTGTGTCCTCAAAGAACATGCCCAAGAATCAAATAAGTCTTGGTAGAGCTAAGTAAGAAGTGCTTAGAGCTGGACATGTGAGCACTTTCCCATGTGCCACACATTTTCTTAAACTCCTTATGGACCTGCACTTATCTGGTCTTCAACACTAGAAGGGAGATTTCACCATTCCCTGGATGGCTGAAACTGAAGCTCAAAGAAGTGAAATAGCCTTAGCCAGGGCCACAAAACAGTAACCAATGGACCTGTTCCTCAAGACTAACTATGCAACTTGATGTGAGCTTCACACTGTTGTTTAGAATGGAGAAGAAACACCAACTGGAAAAGGAACCTCCCATATGAGCAGAAAAGATAGAGCTGTTTCTACCAGCTCAGGATGTTAACCTTCAACCATGCCTTCAAGTCATATTTTGTTTCCTGCCTGGTCTCATCTTCTCTTTTCTTGTGCTTTTCCTACAGATATTCATGCCCAGGAGAAGGCTGCTGTGGGTCCCTCTGGACTTTTCCTAAGCAGGAGATCCCCATTCACTAGATGACTTCCAGAAGTATCCACTGAGGCTTCTGCAGCCCTCCTCCATCAGCCGAGCTTGACTGCAAGCCCCACCACTCAAGATGAGTGGCTTCCTGGCCTCGCTGGATCCCCGGCGGGTGCAGTGGGGGGCTGCCTGGTACGCCATGCACTCCAGGATCCTGCGTACCAAACCAGTGGAGTCCATGCTGGAGGGCACTGGGGCCACCACGGCACATGGCACCAAGCTGGCCCAGGTGCTCACCACTGTGGACCTCATCTCTCTTGGAGTCGGCAGCTGCGTGGGCACTGGCATGTATGTGGTGTCTGGCCTGGTGGCCAAGGAAATGGCAGGGCCTGGTGTCATTGTGTCCTTCATCATTGCTGCAGTCGCATCTATACTATCAGGTAAGCGTCTCAGGGAAAGGAAGTCCTCTGCGAAGTATGCCTAGGCCTGGTTACTGCCTGTCCAGCTTTGCTAGACTGTTGAGTGAAGAGATGTATGAAGCAGCAGAAAAGAGGTTTCTTGTCCTCCCCTTTTGCCTCTACTTCCAGGAAGATCAGGGCTAGGTTTCTGACTCACTTCTAGTAGTTTCCTTTTCTTTTCTTTTTTCAATAAAAATATTTATTTAGTGCCCCAGATGTTTCCCAGCTTCTCACTCCCCGTTATACTCGAGTGACTCTATTTTTATTTTAACTCTGCCCTTCATTGAAAAAAATGTCAAACCTCAGAAGGAAGGGTAGATGACATAGCTAGGATAAAAATAGTGAAGAAAGATAGGCAGAATGACAGAATGACAAGTCCATAATGCTGACATGATTAGGATTTGATAAGCTTCAAACTGGCATTGTGCCTCACAGTGAGAAGGAAGCCAAGCTAGGAGATTCAAAGACTGTGAGAATCACAAAGTGCCATCTGTCACAGCTATCGCAGCAGACTGATCATCCACAGAGGTAGGTCTCTTAGAGCCTTCTCTCCCCTAGAGAGAATGGTGAAACTCACTTTTTTAAAGGAAGGTGCTAAGCCAAGCATATTGACAGTTGTGCAATGGCTCTCCCTTCGCCTCTCCTCCTCCTTGCCTATTCTCCAGAGACGCAATCCTCAGTACTTTCCTGGAATGTGAGGAGGAGGCCAAAGGGTAGCTTTAGAAAAGAAGACAGAGGAAAATTCCCTGCTCCTTGATGGCTACGCTGCAACAGCATGAGGTCTTGCGGGGTTTGAGGTGACCGATCCTGTGGGTCCACCTCACCCTGGCAGTGAGTTTGGTTCCTTGGAATGTTTTAGAAGAATTCTAATTTATCAGGAATTCTGACTGAATATAGTACACACCATCACAAGCAAGCCACTGCACCAACTCTATTCATCTATATTAAGTAGTCTTCATTCATGTATGATGCAAAGATAATCTACAAACATGGAACTGAAAAGTATGCAGGTTCATAGTTGGTATCTTCATGTGTGCATGTGCATGTGAGTATGTGTGACTCTGTGTGTGTGTGTGTGTGTGTGTGTGTGTGTGTGTATACATGTGAATGGTACTGGGGTCTGAATCCAGGTGTTCTACTTAAGCTATGTCTCTCTGTCTCCAACCAATTGTTTTTTAGATAGGGTCTTACTAAATTGTTAAACTGCCCAGACTAGACTCAAGCTTGCAGTCCTCTTGCCTTAGCCTCCCAGAATGCTATATATGTGTAACACCATCCCCAGGTGACTTCACTTTTAATTTGACAAGGAAACAATCTGGGATGTCTAATCTTCTCTGTTAGTTTTCCAACTATTCCTTCTTCCTGAAGTCAATCTCTCATATGCATGAGTATTCTAATATTTGAACTTTCTGCAGAATATTTTTCTCCATTATAGGTGAAAATAAATGGTTCACATGACCAAATGTTGTAGATACTTTAAGTTCTATTAATGAGAATAGAATTTCTTGACATGGATTCACATATCTAAAAGTGTTATCATAACCAAACATGGTGGTGTGTGCCTGTACATAGTTTCAGCTATTCAGAGCACTGAGGCAGGAGAATTGTGAGTTGAGGCTGGCCTGGCAACTGTCCCCTCCAAAAAACCAACTAAAAGGATAGGAACATAACTTAGTAGTAGAGCGTTTGCATGGCACTCATGAATTCTGGGGTTCAGTCCGTATTTCTACCAAAAGAAAAACGATTATCACATAGAACAGATCAGACATGATAGGATAAAAAGCAAACAGGTAACTAGGGGACACAGGACAAACGTCTTGCTTGCTAAATGAAGATGATACCATTTTCTCTAGAGCCCATCCAGTTTTTGCTCAGTCCTCAGAACATGGTTCCTGTGAACAAGTAACCTGGGTCTTATCCACAGGGCTACATAACATCTAGAAAGGAGAACAGGGTCCGGCAGCAAGCTGGGAACCTGCTCCCTGCATCAGTGCTCCTGAGCACTGCAGGTACAACCTCCACTTTTCCACTGCTCGGATGGACAGCCTGGGCTTGGCCAAGCTAGTGTTGTGCAGGAGCCACATTGTGCCAGCTGCCAAGAGCCATGAATGTGTGCACCTCTTTCCACCTCCACAGCGCTGTCTCATAGTTGGCCTCAACTTACCTACGAGGGGACTGAACATTCACTGTTGTTGTTACCTTTTTCCAGAAAGCCAGTTGTTCCCCAGACATCATTAGCCCCACTCTACCATAGGCCCTGGCACTGCCACATAACTGGTGCCTTCACCACTGTACCAGGCACCAGAAAAGCAAAGAGACAGGATGCCCCTCTCTAAGTAGGCCTCCATCCATAACACCACTCTGTACTTCATGACTGACCCATCTGCATGCTGAGCCCAACCAGCACCCTCCCAGAATCCCCAGCAAAGGTCAGAACTCATAAACAACTTGTACCAAGTTGGTGTGTTTCGAGTAGGTTTCTTCAACCAGGACTCTCAGTCCTGTGACCCTTAGTCACTGAAGTCCCCTCCTCCCCTAGTGCCTTCTTTCTACTGCTCTGTCACATTCCCCAGATTGCATCCCTGTAGACCAAACTTCCTACTGCTTCTCCAGAGCACAGTAATCAAAATTCCTTTTTTTTTTCTTCCCTTGTTGATACACGGGCCTTTTCTCCTCCTGGAATTCATTAAAACCTGGCTTACCTGAAAGAAAGTCCAATCTCCACAGCTGTGGAATTACATTTGGCAATAGTGACTGCTTAGTTGCAAGAATAAAGTGAAGAAAAATATTAGAATAACTAGATTCTGCATTTTCCAAGCAGAGGAAGAAATGAGCAAGGAGGTTAAGATATTTGCAAAAAAAAAGTAAAGTGTGCTAAACTGTATAATGCAGGCTGAATAAGGAGGGAAGTGAAAACATGAGTGTTGATGATTCATGAAAAGTTGTGGGATCAGGAGAAATTGGAGTTTTCACTGAGGTCAAGAAGTCATTGGAGGCCTTTCAGTCCTCTCCTGCGTGAGAGCAGACCCGGGCCCTGAGCTCAGGAATAAACGTCTTTCCAAATTCCAATTTGGTTGATTTGGTTGATCCTATCCTGAGTGACACATAACATTTGGGGGCTCGTCCAGGATCCCCTTTACTGGGGATCAATCTGAGGAACCAGAGTTTTCTGAAACCACTTCCTGAGAGGAGACTTTCTGGCCCCAGGGTGGTCTCCGAAAACTTACAAATATTATCATTCGAAACTCTGAGCTTTCTGTCCAGAGAGTCATCTTTGGAAATCTGGGACACCCTGACCAGGTCACTTACATTCAGGCTTGGATTGATCTTGCCCATGAACCTCTGAAATGACTCAAGGATTAGTGTCCCAGACACCGTTCCCGGAGGACCAAGGCCAATCCCACGTGGTCGCACTGGCAGTTCCAACTGATAAGAAGCGGCTGTGACCCCCGACCATCACCCTCAGAGCCCGCTTATTCTGCCTGCCACCCGGGAAGAAGCAAGAACGATCATCAATGGCAAACGGCAGTTACAGCAAGACAACATCGAGAGCCAGCTTCACGCTCAGGAAGGAACGCTACTCCTCCTCCTCGTGGTTTCTGGTTTTAAAACCCCCTCCTGCTTCCTGGGCTGCCTCCTTTCAGTCCTGAGCTCAGTAATAAACGGTTTTCCAAATTCCAATCTGGTTGATCTGGTTCCTGTCCTGAGTAACCCATAACAAGTACCTCAGCTCTGCCTTCAGGAGCCACGAATGTGAAGCAGTCAGGCCTGTGAGTGATTTCCTTCTGTTACTATTCTCTGCAGTTAATTCTGAGACAACTGAAGATTCTCCCCATATTACTGTGTAAGAGAAGAAGAGAGAGGGCCTTTTTTTTTTTTTTTTTTTTTTTTTAAACTGGGGATTGAACTCAGATCCCTGTGTTTGCCAGTCAAGCGCTTATCCTACTGAGCCATCTCCCCGGCCCAGAGAGGACCTTAATGTGAGCCCAGACACAAAGAACCAGGATGCCTACAACCATCATGCTGAGAACTGGGGATTGAACTCAGGCCCTTGTGCTTGCCAGAGAAGCGCTTATTCTACTGAGCCATCCCCCCGGCCCCTAGACTGCACTTTGGACAGTATACCCAGGAGTCCATTTTACCAGAGAGGACAACTGGCAAGATATACAACAGTATACTGATTCATGGGATGCAGTGAATTGTCTACTTGGGTGGCAGGAACATAAGTGGAAAATTGATGGTACTTGATACTTTGAGATGAAAGTTGTGAGTAGACCTATGTATATAGGCAGCAGGTGTATTACATTTGAATCCTATATAAATGTTTATTAAAATGTGACCTCAGTAGAAGAGAATTTTAACAATTGGATAAAGTCCATAACCTTCAAGAATGAAGGTAAGGGTCTTCACATTAGGAAAAGAACCAGCTAAGGTGCTTGCAGATATTCAAATATAGAATGGGATACAATGAGTTCTAAATACATGCTATGGTCCCATGATCAGCTACAGAAATGAGGATTATAACAGACCTTTCTTAATATTCTTCCACTGTGATGTATTGATAGACTTAAACTTGATTTAAGTCTTATTAAATCTATTGTAGGGTTGCAGTTATGAAATGTTAGGAGTATCCATTACACTCTCAATGAAACAAAAACAACAACAAAGAACAACTTTCCTTCTATTCAAGGGAGGGGAATTAGTGCACTTCCATTTGTATGCAAGACCTATGTTAGCATATTTATGAATTCATCTTTGTTTCTGGAGACTATGGTTTATTATTATTTTTTAATGATTTTGTTGAGAGGCAAATGGCAATGAGACAGTTTCAGAACTGATTAGTGGGACAGGTTCAGTGCTTAATACATTGTATATTGTTGTCTTAGTGATTGATCATTGTACAGGGTACAGACATGATGTCCTGTCCACAGACACTATTATAAGAAATCTTTGTATTCATTGAATTAAGAGAATGTAGTTGTATGTCTTTCGTAACTATTTTGAGTATACAGATGCAAAATGGTCGTTCATTTGTATCCCTTTTTTTGTTTAGTTTTGTCAGAGAAGAGTATTTCATTGTCATTTAAATATTGTGGGTGTGTGAATTCAGCAAGATATTCCAGGATAGTCCAGTACACCATGATAGTAGTGGGTGTTCCATAAGACTGGCGGTGTAAGAGGTTGTTGACTTGAGCCTTTTACAACTCGGCATATTAATATGGATTTACTTTTTATACTTCGTTTTTGTGTTTTTCTGCTGGATGGTTAGGGCCAAGATAAAATAAGACCTATATAACAAGAAATGTAGCTTTTGTATCTGATAAATTCAGTCAAATCCCCTCCAGACTTTTCCTGAAATCCTGTACCGCAGATTGTAGATCCATTGACAGTGTCAGCCATGTGGATGAGTCATGGCCATTGCTCGACCAATGTGCTCTCTGTGAAAGCCTGAGAGAATGTTTTCTCTCCAGGTGACTCTCCTTGGGCACACTCTACATCATTGATCACTTTCTTCTGTGGCCCCCATGGTCTCCGTGATCAGAAAATTTGCAACAGAACTGAGTAACATCATGTTACAGTACAGCTTCTCCTATGTCCTGAGTCTTCACTGACCTTGAAAGGCTAGGGCCAAAATGTTGGCTGTCGTTGCAACCCTTCTTTTTCTCTAATTTTTGGTCTGCAGACTTAGGTTGTTAACCCTCCAGAAGAGAAGCTTGTTGTTGTTACCCTACAACATGGGCAGTTGAGCTTAATCTCACTGTCTAGCTGAATGTAGAACATCTTGGGCATAAGAGACTATGGTTTAAAGAAATATATTTGTGGAGTTGCAAAGGGGTGGATAGGAAGTTAACTGATTGTGTCAAGCTAAGGACTACATGTCCAACTAAATGTGCTAAGCTAAGCTATTTATGTGGAAGACCCATCCTAGAAGATTGTTGCGAGAATGTTATAAAAAGTTTTTAAAAAGAAGTCATTGGAATAAAAATACTGAGAAAGTAATACAGAAGATTAGGAAGTGATGTCAGAGAGTGAAATATTTGAAATCCAGGCTCTGAAGTGATATGGTAAGTAATAAAGTTTAGTTAGACTTGGGATCTGACTCAGCCCCTGACCTCTGCAAGACCTTGAGCATGTTTCTGAACTTCTCTATGCCTGGTTCTCCACCTAGAAAATTAAAATACCTATTGTATAGAGTTGTCGTAAAGACTAAATGAGATGCTGACAAAGTATAATGCCTAGCACATAGCACTAAGTAAGTGGTGGTTATTATTTGTGCCGGATCCTATGTTACATGTTTGCCATATAAGTATTTTCTTTCCTTTTTTTTTTTTATTTGTTTGTTTGTTTTTTAAGGAAGGTTCTAAAGGATGTTCAGGGCCCCACTACTAGATCAGACTCGTAGTGATCCGCCTGTTACAGCCTCCCAAGAACTGGGATTAAAGGCATGTGCCACCATGCCTAGTCTCAATTGCTATCTCAGTGCACCCTAGGGGCAGGACTGGCCTGGCAGGCCTGAGGATCGAACCCCTGGTCCCTGCACCTGCTTGCAAGTGCTTTAATCTGCTGAGCTATTTGGCCAGCCCTTGCCATACAATATGATATTTAAAACTCACAATATCTCATCAAGATTGTGCATTATCAGCATACCTGAGCCAGGATAAAGTACAAAGAGATTATGTAGCCCACAAACCCTGTGGTTCAAGGGCAAGCACCTGCTCTGGTGTGCGCCCTCTCCTTGTTCCCTCACATTATGGTCAGTGGCATCATGGGTGTGCACGTATGACAGGAAGAGGCCACACGGTGAGGCAGAAAGCCAAAAGTAGGAGGGGCTGGCCTTTCTCTTTTACAACAGCTCATTCTCAAAGGAACTAACCACACCCTCCTTACTCCCTTGGGAGGGAAGTACCCCTGGTGACCTGAAGCGCTGCCTGCTAGGCTCTACCTCTTGAAGTCCTATCACCTCTGACAGCACCACACTGGGAACGGAGTCCTAACACAGGTGCCCAGTGACAAGCCACTTCTATGCCATAGCGGTAATTTTCTTTTTTTTCCCCATAATTTTATTGATAAACAAATAGCAATGAGACAGTTTCAAATCAAATTGGTAGGACAGTTTCAATAATTCACACATTGCATACATTCTTGCTAGTGGTTAATTGCTGTACAAGATGCGGACATGATACCCTATTTACAAACACCATTAGAACAAATCGCTCTATTCATTAAGAGAATGTAACTATATCTATCCTAACCACTTTGAATACACAGATACAAAATGGACATTCATCTGTATCCCCTTTTTTTTGTTAAGTTCCATTATTTGAATATTATAGGTGTGTAAACTCAGCAAAATATTCTAAAAGAGTACAGTAGCCCATAATAGTATTGGGTCTTCCACTTCACTGGCAATGTCAGAAATTGTTGACCTGAGTCCCCTACAGCTCAACATTACAGCATGGCTTTACTTCTTATATTTCATTTTTATACTTTTCTGCTGGATGGTTAAGACCAAGGTAAAGCAAGACCTATGCAACAAGTTGTAGCTTTGGGGTCTGATAAGGTCAGTGAAATCCACGGACTCCAAGTCACATAGGTGCTGAGTGAAGTTTTAATGATGGCGCCTGATACAAGTCTGTCACCAACAATATCTCTTGTCTGACTTCTATTGTAATCACTCAAGAACTTTTTTGCGGTAAAATAATGGATCTAGGTAGGAGTGTGTATGTAAATCTTTTGCCCATTTCCAAACTGGGTTCTTTGTTTCCTTATTAGCTTTTCTTGATATTTTTGCACGTGTGCCATTTTTTTTAAAAAGTTACTTTTATTGGTACATTTTAGGTATACATAATGATCACACTCGTCAGAATTTCATTTTTTATTAGCACACTTTTGCAGTGCATAATGATTACATTCGTTGTGGGCAGTTGGTGCATGTATGTAAGGCGTTGTTAACTTTTAACAATTCTTGATGTATTATGGATAGCAGTCATTTCTTATGTATCTACAAGGACTAAGCAAAAAGACTGTATGTTCAAATGTTTTTAATGTATTGTAGTAAAAGACTCGCTGCCATTAATCTCTCTCTAAGGACTACCCTTCTTTGAGCACAGCCATTTTCTGAAACAGCTCTGGGGGTCCTTTGCGTGAATGCATTTTAGAGATCGGATCAGAAACATGGTCAGTGCTGCTGCTGAGTGCCAGCGACAGAAGGGCAGCCTCAGAAACATCACAATGTGCCCTCTGCCCCTTTATTCACCAGATCTGGCACCACACAGTCAAAACAACCATGACAGGTAAATGTTTTGAATTGATTCAGGGCATCAGGGCAGCCACAATAACACAACTAAAGATACAAAAGAGGCCTTCTAGACCTGGTTCCGTGAGTGGCAAGAATGCTGGGATTAAGTGTGTTTAAAGCAGACAAACTATTTTGAGGGAGATTGATGATAATTTGTCTTTTACTGCAATAAAAAATTGTAATTTAAACATTCACCATATTATTCCACTAGACCTCACATTGATGCAAATACTTGCTCTAATTTTGTGGCTTTCTTTTCATTTTTGTTCATTTCTTCTCAAATGGGTCTACTGTCTGAAATTCTAATTCACTCAGGTGCAGATAGGGACTAGGGATTGAAATTTCCTTCAGGATTCCAGGGATGTCTAATACACGGCCTGAGAGGAGACGGGAGCTGGAGCTGCCCTTCCGGCAGCTGTGACCCTACTCTAACAGGAAACGGAGGTGGGAATCTATTTGGGCTGCAGAATCTCGGGAGGTTTTCCTGGCCATGGGCCTCATCCAGTGCTACGTAAGCAAGTGTAGCATGAAACAACCTGACTGTGAGAAGTTGCTTTCTTTTGTGACAACGCCCTGAGTTTTGGCAGCATCCCTGGCTCTTCCTCCTGCCCCTCTGCTCCAACACTATCACCCACCCCAGGCTGACCACAGGTGGAGGCTGCTTATCAGAGGATGCAGCTGGCCTGCGACCTTTCCCCTCTGTGTGCAAGGGCTCACTTACTCTTTCATACCTCAGTAGGCCACAACCAGCCCTGTGCCCATGTGTGTCTAATAGATTGCGTAAACCGGAAAAAGGAAATCATTTTTTCTTCCTCGTTCACAACTACAGCTTTGTGGGGAGAACGAAGGGAAGAGGGAGGGTGGTTTGCACAGCTTCTCTAGTTTAGTTGGCAGAAGATGAAACAAAACAAAGCCAGTGTGCCAGCAACATCTGGCCATTCATAGCCCCAAGAGGCTCCTAGAAACTCGAATGATGGAAAAGTAGCAGGTTTGATATTTTTCCCTCTAGGTTCATGTCCAGTTCTCTTTTAATATTATTACAACTGAACCAAACACAGAACATACTTTAAACTGACTCCCAAACTTGTGTGCATTCGGTAATTATCCTTCAAGCACACATCTCAAATTACTTCGGAAGGAAGGAACTATCAGCAGGCACACACAGCAGCAGTCTCCTGCCAGGTACACAGTAACAGTCATTTTTATCACCTACCTGTAGAAGTGGTTGGCAAAAACCTAATAAAACACAATCCAGTGAAAACCTACTAGGTGTCCACCCCATCCCAGCCCTGGGGTGATACCAACAATAGAGAAGAAATTGTCTCTATCGCAAAAGACCCATCGCTTATTCATGGGAATGAACACTAAATCTGATAAGTCACTATGGAAATAATAATACTAACAGCAACCTCATCAGGAGCTGCCACTTATTGCCCACCTGCTTTGTGCCGAGCTTAAACATTATTATTTTACTCACCTGCACAGCTAGGTGATAAGTGGCCTTACATTTATCACACCTCACAGAAAACTGGGTCTTATGAAATATTTAGTAACTTGCTTGAGGCTCCTGGTTAAGAGAGGACAGGCAGCCCCAGGCCTGCTGGCACATTCACATAATCCCACCACACTGAGGGGCTGAGGTAGGAAGATCTCTAAATTGGAATGTAGCTTTAGCAATTTAGTGATGAAGTGAGATCTTGTAGCTCAGACTCAAAATGAGCCTCCTGTTTCAGCCTCCCCAGTGCTAGAATTACAGGCATGTGCCACCATAGCTGGTTTCAGTGGCCGGCTTGGTACCCAGGGCCAGCATGGCATATAGTACCTGGGATCAAACCCAGATCCTTGTGTTTGCCAGGCAGGCACTTAGACCACTGAGATATCTCCCCAGCCCCAACATCTGATCTTAAAATAAAAATAACTGGAGATATAGTTTAGTATGAAGGTCCTGAGCTCAGTCCCCAGTACCATAAAG
>NW_004524631.1:5976378-6014085 GCF_000260255.1 Octodon degus
TCTTAGCAAATTAGGAGTAAGTTCAGTTGAAAATAATAGAAAACCTAAAAATCAGATAACTTCATCTCTTTCATAAAAGACCTGTAGGGAGAGACTGCCATTACGGCTCCTCAGTCACGGGGCTCTGCGCCTCTGTCCACGGCGCTGCCTCCATCTGCTCATAATCCTCCCTGTAATTTCTAGTACATTGGCCAGGACTTGGACCCTGGCAACAGCCAAGAGTGTGGGAAATGCCACCTTCTACTGGGTATGTTGCCAACCTAGGATTACTAAGATTCTCTTCAAAGGACAGAAAAGGAAAACTGGCTGTCACTGCTGTATCTGTAGTAGATGCATAACCCCTAAGGCCTCTGGTTTTCTGAAGTTGATTTGTTCTAAGACATCCAAATAAAATTGGTTCTGATTCCCAATATAAATTGGTAAGGCTAAATAAGCCTATGGGGTTGTGAACTCTACCAGTTCTGAACCTCTGTTCTGCATGCACCTTACCTCCTACTTTCTCCTTTCTTTATCACTGACACAGATTCCTCCTGAGCCCTACTGCCCCCAAAGTGTAAAGGACACTAGGTTGCATGTTCAGTGGACCTTGGTAAAGTCTGAGCCACCATCAAGGACACCATACAGCCAACTGTAGCAGATAGCAAGCTTGCACCTGGATCTAGGACACTCCAGTTCTCCCTCGCAGTGTCAGCCCTCCACCAACCCTCTCTTCTTGGCTCCAACTCCTGCCCCATTAAGGAAAAGCCTTTCTCCTTCAACTTCACTTACACTTCCTAGCTCTAAAATTTGTCAAGCCAAAAGGGTGACGCGTCATGCTATCAGCAGGGAGAAGCTCAGTGGCCCAGCCAGATGTGTACTTTAGTAACACAAATGGAGAAAGAATAGAGGTGGAAAACAGATTATGCTTAATATACAAAACAGGCACAAGACTAGGAGGCCCTCACAGCAAGGCTCAAAAGGAAGCTTAGTCTGGAGTAGTCTGGACCCACATATAATGGGGGAGAGGAGGAAAAGTTCTTTCTGTCCACATAATGACACATAACGAATGAGAATGTGTTTGAAATAATGCATTAGAATAATGGAGTTCATAATGCAGTTCTGGTAACAGAAAGTGAAAGGGGAACAGGAAAGTCTAGCAAAGAAGCCCCCACAGAACACAGAGCTCAGCCAGGAAGCTCATCGTGTATGCAGCCACTGTAGAAAGACCTTCACAGGGAGCCTCCTCTCTCCTCTCCTTCCCATCGGATGGAGGGGGCATCAGTTCTGCTCCACCCGAGAGGATCCCGAGCCAGAGTTTAGAGGAACTTTCTGCAAATCTCACAACTCTTTTCAGCACAGAGCCAGAACTCAGGGCTAAGGCAGTAGAACTCCAGACCTTATGCCCTTCCTTTTCAAAAGTCTGTAAGATTCCAGAAAGTCTTTCTCTTACGATGTGGATGATGAGCTATGGCCAATTCTCATTGATTGTATCTAAAAATCAATGGAGGGCCAGCAGACCAAGCAGGATTATCCTTGCACTCAGTTTACGGTTCTGTTAGAATCCTTGTTTGCTCTTTGGCAACTGTGACCCATCACCAGGCGATGCAGTGATGTGGGGAACCCTGGGCCAGATAAGGGGAGCAGGGCTTTCTGAGCAGTTGCCCCTGCACAGATGTGGCTCCAGCTCCCTCCATAGGCTGCTTCTGAGTCCCCCTGAAGCTGGCTGCCTTCCCCTCTGCTTCATCTCAGTTTGGATTTTCATGACCCAGGGAAGACGGCTACAGAGTCAGAGTTTATGTAGCTTTACCTACTCTGATACATTCCCTTGTTTTGTTGTTGCTGTTGTTGTTGTTGTTGTTGTTGTTGTTGTTGTTGTTGTTTGGGGTTTGTTTTGGTTTGGGGGTTTTTTGTTTTTGCTTTTTTTTTATTTTATTTTATTTTATTTTAGGGAAGGATCTACAGGGTGTTCACAGTCTCACAACTAAATCAAACTTGTAATGATCTGTCTGTTTACAGCCTCCCAAGAGCTGGGATTACAGGTGCACACCACCACGCCCAGTCTCCATTGCTGTCTCAGTGTGTCCCAGGAGCGGGGTGGGGCAGCAGGCCTGGGGATCGAACCCCCGGCCCCTGCGCTTGCTTGTAGGTACTTTAATCCACTGAGCCCTTCCCTTGTTATATTTTTCACAAGAACAAACCATTTTTCCTCCTCAAATTGAAGCCAGACTTTAGGCTGTCCAGGAAGGGTGGAACTTTACAAGCCCTCTCCGTAAAGTGCCCTGAAGGGCACTCATCCATTTCACAAATTTGCTTTTGTTCCCCTGCCCCCCCCCCTGGCAAGATACTTCTGAAAACTATTCTTCCTGGAGGCATGGTAGAAATATTGAGAGGTTAGGGTGGAAAATTCAAATAAGAACAAATGCACTCCCATTCTCTAATCTAAGGATAACTAGCTCTCCAAGATGCTACTCAAGCACACAGCAATTTGTTGAATTCTTACTAAGAATAGCAGCAACCCCTGATGTTGACAAAGTAAAAGATATGACTTGATGAACACTTGCAAATGTTAGCCCTTATTATTATTGCTCTGTTTGTATCATTACTAGACAAGTCCTGTGCACCAGACACTATGCCCACATTACTTCATTTAAATCCTTTCAGCCTCCCTGCCAGGTGGATATTACTGTCCCTATTTTATGTCTCATCATAATTGCTTAACTCCTGAAGACTTCTGATGTGCTTGGTACCAGCTGAATACCAACCGCTGAATTTTTCCAACAAACCCACAAAATAAATGCCATTATGATACTAAGTCTGCAGGGCATAAAATTGAAGCCCAGAGACCTCAAGGCCGGGAGCACAGGCTGGTCAGCAGCAAAAGACGAACCCAATTGTTTCCTTCTGCCTGGCTGCAGTCAGGCAGAAGGAAAAAAACCACAAGCTGCTTTATGAAGACTCACATCCACATCCCCAAACTTAATGACTCAACAAAGGCAATCTACTGAATTGAAGGAGCCCTCAGCATTTGGTGGGGGCAAGGTCAAAAGAGCCCACCCTTCAGCCTGTGCTACTGATGGCAAGAAAAGTTTTTGCAATCAAAACTTCTACAAATGAGGTCACAAAAGTGTCTTCCAAGCTCTGCATCTTCTTCCACCTGCCAGCAGTGAGGAGAAGGGTGCCGTGAAGTTCACAGATCTCTTACATATAAGTCTCGATTGACAGCCCTGTAGGAAGGACGTCAGTTATCAGTTCAAACAGGGTGAGCACTTTGCAATAGAAATCTGCAAATTCTCAGATTGCTAGTGGTGAAAACAAGTTTCCTCCAGCCAACCCAGGAACCCTGGGTCCTTCTCCATCCCCTGCAGTACCTGGTGGGGAGGACACTGCATACCCCCTGCTGACATTGCATCCCACAGGGACGGCCACCTGCTTCCGGCTCAGCAAGGAAGGAACTACTACCAGACACAAGACCTCTGAGACACAGGGCTCAGCATCCTCGTGAAGAAACAAGGCATCACCCAGTAGACAACTGTGAGCACTGCCGGAAACAACCAGGCCTGGGTCCCCCACTAGAAGACAGAACCCTTCTTCCAGCCCTGTCCTCAGCAGATTGGGCACCCAGCTAGCCATCCACATCTTGCAGCCTTTGCTTCCTCCTCCACAAAAATAAAGAGCTTGAGTTATGGTGTGTATAGCATGAGTTATGATGAAATAAAACTAAGGGAGAAAAACCGATTTGTAAAGAAAAATCTATGGCAGCAACCTATGCATACACAATGCATCTAGCATCTGGAAGCCAGTTGCATTTAGTACCTGTAGCTAACCTGTCTCACACTAAGACCTTCTCTGCCACTTTTTCGTCCCATGACCCATCAAATGTATGCCACCTAAAGTTCACAAACTGATTGAAAGATACAGATACACCAAGGTGCTTCTCCTCCAGCCCTTGGGGCAGCAGGGATGTAGCAGAAGGCCAAGGCTGGTCACACTACCCATGAGTAGCCTTGCCCTTCCCCAGGTTGCTTCCTTCCCACATTCATATAAATGTTGTCCATTCCTACATTTACTGTGTAAAATGGACAATGTTAGGAAGTCCTGATGACCTGTCTAGTTCTTGGATTAATAACCAGTAAACGTACTGGTTCTACTCGGCAGAAGAGGTAGTAGTTTAGTCCCTGCACCAGAGCTTCTGAGGTCTGTCATCGCTGCTGGTGCCACTTTTATCTGCTTTAGAAATGAGTACCGCCTGCTCAGGGGAAGGGAGGAGTGGGGAAGTACCTAGATGAGAGAGAGTGGCTGGCTCTCCCCTTGGCACCTACACTCCCTGTCCTTTCTGCACAACGCTTCTTCAGTTCAGTTATCAGAGTCACCTGCACAAGGGACAGCAGGTCTCAGAAAGGGAGATTAGTATGAAATACTGGAGGCCAGGCTGGGCTACGTAGCAAGACTCTGACTCAAAATAAAAGGAAAATTTCTCTTCACCCTCACAATTTCTAATTGGAGTCATGGAGCAGAACAAGCAGTTTCTAGATTAAATATTTAAACCATATGAAGAGCTGTTTCTACACTCTGTTTCAGAAGGGCATGCGCACATGTAAGGCCTGGTCCAGACTCTAGATCGGCGGTAGCGAACCCGTGGAGCCCTCTCCATCAGCTCAGCATGCAAGCCAAGTCACTAGCAGCCAAGCATACAGTAGCAGGTGCCGGGCTGGGGATGTAGCTCAGTGGCACCGGCGCCTGTCTGGCATACACAAGGTCCTGAGTTCAATTTCAAGTACCAAAAAAGCAAAACAGGTAACAGTTACTTTTTCTAAACTAACACCTCAGTATTCAGGTTTAATTGTCATGTTGGCCCTTTGTGAAAAATAAGTAGATTTCGAGATGAAGTGTGTGCATTGGGTCTTTGAAAGATTTGCCATCACTACTCTCAATGGCGCTTAGTATCCCTGCCATGACTGAGGTTAAAGAACTATCAAGGAACAACACTTGTTTTCCAGTTTCTTTTATCTCACTTCCAACAAAAATGTTCCTTACATGTAAATAACAGCTCTGGCTTCCGTGGAGGGAGCGCGCCTTCCTCACGCCAGGACCTGTGTGTGTACGCTTTGGAGACACAAAAACCTGCACACCCAGTATCACTGTCAACCTTTTCCAGAGCATGCTAAGGCTGGATGACGCAGCAATTGGGCCTGAAGGTGGCTCGGAGAATAGCTTACTCATGGATGCTTTCCCTGGATGCTGTGACAAAATCATTACCTCAGAGATCATTACTCAGGATAATATGACCAGACAGTAAAATATTTGAATTTTGTAGATTATGAAACTGTATCTCCAGTAATCTCTGAAACAGTTTTATAGAGGAAGATTTAAGAAAGAGAATGAATAGATTGCTTAGTCACATATTTAATCAGCAAATTGTTAAACTGCCTTGACCTGCTTTGGGTCATTTATCTAACTATAAGGACAGCTTCTGTCCTTCTTGTTTTATTTTGATATATTGGTGCTGTGGTTCAGGGGACCAGGGAGCTCTGTAGTTCCTGCCAAACTTTAATTGAAGCCCTGTCAGGCTCCATAACTAACAACGTTGCACCCTCGCTGATAGATGACACTGCCCATTCCCTAAATACAGGCTCTTGCTGTTCACCTAAGTTCTGATTTGGCAGAGAAATCATAAGCCTCTTCTTGGACACAGAGAAACACAGGTTGCCCCAGACAAATTGCTTTTCTTCCAGACATATTTATAGAGATTGTCCCAGCCTCCTTGGCAGGCGAGGGAGCAGCAGAGTTTGCTTAGGTAAAGGAGAAAGAAGCAGTGAGCCAGAAAGAAGAGAAAGCCTGGCTGATCACTTCTCGAAAAAGAGATCCAGAGCATCTAGAAGAGGACCTAAAGGAAGACCATCTGAATCCAGCCCACGTGACTCAGGGATAGAGAGGTGTTTCTCAGAATATAACAACCAGCTTCTCAAGGGAGACAGCAGTGGCAGAGATACTTCACTACCCACCATCTGGAATTCAGTGTCACCAGGAAAACATTTCCAAGGGAATCCGTCCTACATTTCTCTCCGCCCTGTGATTTCTCCTCACGTCCCATTCCCAGTCAGTAGGGCTAGGAACCATAGCAACGCATGCAATGCCTTAGTCCTGCTTAGTCCTGAATTTGAAAAAGAAATAAAGTTGCCTTATGAAAATTAAGAAAATGAGTAACGACTATTTCAGCAAAATGCTATATTGATAGAGAGAGAGAGAGAACAAGAGAGAGAGAAAGAGTGTGTGTGTGTGTGTGTGTGTGTGTGTGTGTGTGCTCATGCACATGATACTGGGGATTGAACTGAGGGTCTTTGCACTGAGCTATGCCCCTATATCTTCAGCCTCTTTTTTGTTTTTGTTTGTTTGCCTGCAACAAATTCTCATGGAGGTTTTCTTAAAGGATGAATCTCACCAGTGTAGTCTAGTGGTAGCCTCCATATTTTGTCTGGAAAATGGCCAGTATTTTACTCTTGAGAGAAAGTGATCTCAAAGATGAACTGCTGACCTCATTCATCTGCCAACCCAACCTTCCTCCCTGCTAAATATGAGGTATTCTAGGTTCACAAAGTTCAAAATAATCAGTCAGGTTTAATAGTTGTGTCATACAGTCCATCACTCGAGAATAGCCAGACTAACCCACCGGCCAAAATTCAAGTTGTTGCCCTTCTCAGAAGACTGGATGAAACCCAGAGTTGGCAGGTTGTTTTCTTGGGCAACCCTTCCCCGTTCCACTCACTCTCATATCTATTTCTCTTTGGAAAGTGCTCTGATTGGTTGGTTTTCTGGTCTGTTTTCTCAAGTAAACCATAAGACTCACCAAAAAAAAAAAAAGGAACTGCATCCTTCCTGTTTACTTTCCAATCCCTAATATTTAATGTGGATGCTACAGAGGATACATTATGAGTGTTTTGGATAAATGAATGAAGGAGTTAGGAAGATAGCAGAACTGGATATCAGGAGACCTGATTCTAGCTGCAGCTCTGTCCCTGATGACTATGTGACTTCAAGTTTGTGGCTCAGTTGCATTGTCCATAAAATAAAGAAACCATCCTGGAAAGCAATCGACTCCCCTCCCCATACTCACCCCTGAGCACAGCTCCTGGGTCTATGGAGAGGGATCCAGGCCCTGGGGAGCTATGGATGAAGGAGCTCCTGATAAAGCAGCTGTCTCCCATGTCCTCAGACACCCTGCCCTGCTTTTACTTATTTATATGTTAGCTTCTCAAATAAGACTTTGTATCTTATTGAAGAAAAGATTCTACAACCAAGAAAGAATTTTTTGAACAGTCCTTTTGCCACTAGATTCTACAAACCTATTAAAAAGCTCCTTCCTCCCACTCACATGATTCACCTCTGCAGTCCATCTGCTACAGGCCCCAAAATCACCTGCCTTTCGCATTCCAGCATACCCTTCCACCTGATTGAAACTGCCTTTGCCCCTATTTGTTTCTCTGACTGGGGCAATCCCTGCACACTCCTCAAGATTAGGCAGCTTACAAGCCCAACTTTTCCTTTTAACTCTTCCCTTCTCCTACAGCTAAAGAATACACTCCCTAAAAAGCCATGCTCACCCAACTTGACTGCAGGAGCACTTCATAGATACTTTATAATATTAAACACCAACTCTATGAGGTCAACTATTTATTAGGCACCTTCTTGATTAGAATATACAAGCTTCAATGTCTGGAAATCTGCCATATTTCCTTGTTGTGTCTCTGGGATTCACTTCAGTGTTTGACTGAGTAGATACTTAACAATTCTTGTCTCATAAAGTAGGCAAATTTGTAAGTCAGAAGTTATTTAGGAAATTGCTTAGTAAGTCAGTTAGAGGATCAATCAGAACAAGTTGACTATATGCTAATGGGGTAGTATAGAGTAACTGGCATTCAGGCCTGAATAACCACTAGTGTTGACCCTTCCAGAAAAATGTGCACCTATTTAGAAGTACCTATGTATCTAACAGCTTTCTTTGGTGGAATGTGGAGGGAAATAAGATTCTTAAAGAGAAAAGCATTCTCCTCTTTGCCCACTCCCTGTTGGTTCTTTCTCCCTTACCCCTTCTGAGAATGGAGAAGCTTTGCCCTTAGTTTCAAGAGGTTCACAGAAAGTCAAGCCTGGAGGTGAGTGACGTGAGGACATTAGGGGGGAGAAGCACATGGTGATTATCTTTGCTAAAGGGCAACTCCATGCTGAGCCACAGGGAGGAAGTTCAATGCCACATACAGTTCAGGCACCTCAGGCTGCCTCTTTCTTCCCACATATGATAGAACCAAAGACTCTGACTTGGAAAGAAATTCACATTGAAAAGACCATATTTTTCTGAACCCCAAAGCAACATCCTCAGGGACAGAGAAGAGGGGACTACTAGAGACTACCTCAGATGAAGCTCTCCAGGTACCTTGTTCTCCCTCTCTTTTCAATGTGTGAGTCCTCTATGCTTGACTTCTCTTAGGTCGGCAAGTCCCCACCTTAACCATAAATAGTCTGGGCATAGAAATAAAACAAAATAGTACAGATCTTTTAAAATGTAAAATGGGTTAACATTTACAATACACTAAAAGGACAGGTGATTGAGAAGGGCACAGAGATTCAGGCTGTGGGGAATCACTGCTAATCCCAGGAGCCTGCTGAAGTGAAGCCCTCCTATTCCTCAAGGATGTGACTGCTATTTCAGAACAACTTTCACAGGAATATTCCCACTGTGGAGCTGTCAATCGCTCACAGTGGACACCTGCATTCTGCATTGTATTCTATTCAGGTCTCTCAGTACTCAGTAAAACTCCTCTTCCCCAATAACTTAGTGGGTAACTAAGAAATGCAAAAGCACTTTGGTAATAGCACAAGGCAAATATGGTTAGGGAGGCAACTCTGGGAGACAATGTTTTGATGAAGTATCAAGTTACATAAAGATTACATATACATTGATCTCTCATTTAGGGAGCACACCCAAACCAATTTCTGGTAATAAATACTTTGTAAAGCTTGTTTTATTATTCTGAAGTGAAAACTAAAGGTAATGTTACCTTTCTACCCATTTGACTTTTTCAAAAAAATCAAAAGAATATTTAATGAAAGCAATATTTATTTCTCTGTGAATGCAGGGGTGTATCTTAGAGGACATAGTGAAGTTGTCAGAAGTTTTCAGTTATCTGTAGAATCACTAGGAATGCAAACATCACAAATACACACTCACATAGGTGTGCTGTGTGATGCTCAAAGACCATGAACAATGCTGCTGTTGTGGACATGGTTTTCCAAAATGATAGCCAAATTTGGTAAATTCTAAACAAAACAAATTACAGGGGCTGGAGAGATGGCTCAGTGGTCTAAGGCACCTACTTAGAACAAGCTTGGCAAAGCATCAGGGACCGTGGTTCAATCCCCCAGCACCACATGCCAGCCAGCCCCGCCCCCTGGTGGGCTGAGCTGGCCACACACACACACCACACTCTCTCTCTCTCTCTCTCTCTCTCTCTCTCTCTCTCTCTCAAATAAATAAAAATTAAAAAAAAACAAATTACATCTCTCCTTCAATTTATCCAGTGATTGTAGTCCTAGAAAATGTATTTTTTTAAAGCATACAAAGCAGATGTATTTATAGGTACAATGGAGATAAGTTCACTTCAGAAGTTATAAGCAGATTGGCCCTTCCCTGATGACCCACTGAGACCTTCCGAATCAGGGGAGATGCAAGACAGTGCTCCATTCCAAGGCAGTGTTTCACACACAGCAGAATGTCTAACAGATAAGGTCCCTGCCTATGTAACAGCACACGCGCCTACAATCATCATGAGAGTCATAGATGTTCCTACAGATTTCCACCCTTACCTAAGGAGGAACCACTACCTTGGTTGAGAACCACTGGTTTGTAGTGTTTTCTATAAGGTGTCCCTCTCTGAGATAATTCAGAGTTGCCCTTATCCATGAAACCAAAGATACACTGGGAAGGACCTAAAGCTTCTCTAGTGGGCTGCTTAATTTCACCCCTGTGAGGATAAACACATAATCATAGATATTCAGTCACTAAGATAAAAACCAAGGGGGCTGGGAAGATAGCTCAGCAGCATAAGTGCCTATGTGGCAAGCACAAAGTCCTGAGTTCGATCCCCAGTAGTACTAAAAAAATAAGTTTCCCTTTCCACAGCTTTTCTTTTGAAAATTAGAAGTTGTATCTCTCTCAAACACCAGATATTTTGAAATGTTTGTGTAATTAAAATATTAGATAATATGAAATACTTGAATAATTGACAAAATACTTCAGGGATTTTTTTTCCAGAATGTTCTGGCCTGTAACACTCACTTTTCACCACTAAGTATGATTGCCAGGTTAGATCATCTCTAGTTTTCACTAAAAGCCTGGATTCCTGCATTTAAACAAATCAGAAAGTATTTTAAAATCTTTAATATTTTAAAAATACTAGAAAATCCCTTGCAGTGTGTTCAAAAGAATGGTTTTGCAAAACAGAGATTGTCTGAAATGGCCACTGGCTGATTGGTTCTCCCACTGTTTTCGCAAACTGCACTCCTCAGGGTCTCAGCAGGACCTTGGGAAATGAGTGGCTGGGATTCCAGAGACTCCTTAGGCCACGATTAGCCAGGGCCTCTTCCTCAGACTCAAGACAGTGGGGCCTGTCCCTCCATAGACCTAATGCCGACCTCACTTGTCACTACATCTCGCAAGCAGGTTCTGGTAGCGAATTAGATATTTTTACATTTCATTTGGCAGATCAGTTATTGTGGAAGAGAACACTTGATTGTACAAACTCCACAATACTAGCAAACTCTCCAAATTAAATTTGCAGTCAAATTGATGCCTGTTTGGAAAAATTCTATTGATATAGAACACTGCTTGGAAAAATTCTATTTATATCCTTGTACATTATCAAGGTGTACAAATTTGTGTATGAAGTAAACTAACGGGATTCAGGAGTTATTGAATGGAGCTGTGGAAAGGAGAGAAATTAGTTACTTCTAATCCCTTCCTTGTACAGCGGCTAACTGATTAAACTCTCAAGAACTCCAAGGCAAATACAAAAGCCCTCCAGGAAAATACCATCAGACCCCCAACCGTAATGCTCACCTACTCTCTACTCTCCCCATGGGCAACTTCTTCAGGCCTCCCTTCAGAGACCACTTCCTCTTAATTTCAGGCTCACTCTGTCAGTATAAACATGCAGTGTTGGAAGCAGCAATTTAGAACGGAGATGGTCTGGAAACTCAAGGTAAGGACCAGGAGAACAAGTAAGAACCGCCAGCCTGACATCAAGGAGAGAGGCAGAAAAATATTGCATAAAATTGGGGGCGGAAGGCTGAAATAAAAACTAAAATACCAGCCTGGGCCATTTAATGTGGAGACAAAAGGTTTCACTCTTCCCAAAAGCATCTCCATAATAC
Source organism: Octodon degus (assembly GCF_000260255.1). NCBI lineage: Eukaryota > Metazoa > Chordata > Mammalia > Rodentia > Octodontidae > Octodon > Octodon degus. Next base: position 5,987,779 of record NW_004524631.1, read on the forward strand.
AGGACAACATAATGAATGACATTTTTAAAAAAGAGTCGTGTTACACTCAGGATATTTTACAGCAAAAGCAAGACTCAACATAACAGAATCCTAGGGCGTAAGCGTTAGGAGATCCTTAGCAGAGCACTTGCATCTTACAAATAAAGAAGCTGAACATAAAGGGGAGGGTCTGAGACAGGAGCCAGCCTATCAGGTGCAGGATTCCCTCCACATCTTCACAGCTGGAGCAATGGTGGGGAAGGAAGAGATTGTATCGCTTTTATTGTGCCACTGCTCTTGACATCTCTGTTTTTGCTTCCTTGCATTGATATCCCTCCTTCAAAAGGAGAAGAAACCCGCTCTCTTTATTCACAAAAGAGTGAACTATTGTTCCCTGGTTTGTAATGAGAGAACCTCAGGGTTGGTCCTTAACAAAATTGGGACTAAAGGTAAAGTGTACTTTGAGTTCCATCCTACATCTTACTACATCCCACTCCTGGTATGTTTCCCACGAGCTGTCTTAGGTCTGTCCTCCAACTGGCTGCCCACCTACCCATCAGCCCCACACCCGAAGCTCCCAGCCAGAAGAAACTGCCAATTCCCAGAAGTTTGGTGTAATCTCAATCTCTTTCTAATTTGTTTCGTTCTACATTTTGTTTTTGCTTTTTGTTTTTTGTTTTTACAATGCCAGAGATTGAACTTGGGACCTTGTACTTGCCAGGCAGGCACTTATGCTGCTGAGTTATATCCCCAGCTTGTTCTTTCTAATTTGATCTCTAATCATATCAAAGAATGAAGCAATGTTCTAGTGGGGATTTTTGTTTTTCAAATATAAGCAAGCACAAGCATCACCTGGGGAATGTTGAAATACCAATTTCCCCTGAAATTAGAATTCAGTGGATGATTCTAGCAAGAGTGGACCCCAAAACCTCTCACAAAAACACTGTTTAACCGTCCAGCCTCGTCTCCTCCTAAGACCCCACATGCGCTCTCCTCCACTCCAGTCTTTCATCCTGCCTGCCGTCCACGTCTTTACCTCATGTTCCACCTTCTGTATCCAGTGAACTCCTCTGTGTGCCTCAAAGCCAGCTGAGTACACGTCTCACATCTCTGTTCTCACTATTCCCACACGTTTCTGCACCATCAGGCTCATTGGGCCTACCGTGTGCGCCAACTCCCTGCATATCTCTACTTGAAAGAAGGGACATGCGTCACTTGTCTTTCGTGTTTCCAACACTTGACATTCTGCCACACACTCTAAGTGTTTGTTAAATTATCTTTTGCGTATTTATCAATAGCTACTCATTTATATTTGCATTTTTATCTACCTACTTGAAACAATAAAGACTTTTCATAGATGGCTGAAACAACCACTCTCAAATGAAGAGCATCTTCTATAACCTGGAAAAACTGAAATAGGAGAATGGTACAGCACAGTATGGCCCTGGTCCTCAGGAAAGGACACATCGATTCAGACCCATGTGCACCCAGGATATCTGCCACCTAATGAGCCCAACAGAGTCCACACAACCACACAACAAATGAGAATTTTTCTAAATAAAGGTCAAATTCTTGGGGGCCCGGGGAGATGGCTCAGTAGAATGAGTGCTTGCCTGGCAAGTGCAAAGGTCTGAGTTCAATCCCCAGTTCTGCCAAAAAAAAAATAATAATAATAATAATAATAATAATAATAATAATAATAATTAATAAATAAATAAGTAAAGGTCAAATTCTTGTAGTTCGGTAAAACAAGCTCTGATTGCCTGCCTAAGCATTAAGGTTAAAAGGCTTTGGGAAAATATGGTTGGAAGTAATAGGAATTGGGGTAGAATTGATTCCTGTACAGTCACATGCCGCATAATGATGTTTTTGTTCAGTGATACAACATGCACATGACTGTGGTACCACAATGTCATCATGGAAGCAAATATTCCCACAGACCAGCTTCATCATAGCTGTCACAGCACTGCCAGGTCTGGAGTGCAGCATGTCACCCAGGCGTTCATGGTGATGCTGATATAAACAAACCTGCTGCGCTCCCATCAATATCAATGGGCGGCACATAGCATTATGTACAGTACGTAACAGTCAACAATAGTAACAAATGGTTATGTCACTGGCTTTTGTATTTACTATACTACACCACTGAGAGGTATTTCACAGCACTCCTTCTACTTATTACAAAGAAAAAAAAAAAAGACTACTGGAAAGTGGTCCACTTCTTTGGGCTGGCACCAGCCTCATCCACCTCAGGTTTATCTCTTGCTGCCTCTCTCGCTTGTATTATTTTCACTTGCACTTGTTTTGCTCACCACGATCCTCGGAGCAAGAGGCCATGTCAAATACAGCTAGGTGTGCAGCAGGCATTCCATCTAGGCTTGTGCATCGCACTCTATGATGCTCATGCAGAGACAAAATTGCTTACTATGTTTCTCATAACACAATCCCATCACTAAATGACATGCAACTGTACGTAAGACTGTATTTGTTCTTAGAGCTCAGAAATAGCCAATATTTTCTACCCAAGACTGTTGCCAATCAAGGAGCTGCTCGTCTCTTACAGTCCACCATTTGTGTGTGCTTGTTCCCTGCAGGAGTGTGCTATGCAGAGTTTGGAGTCCGAGTCCCCAAGACTACCGGATCTGCCTACACCTACAGCTATGTCACTGTTGGGGAATTTGTGGCTTTTTTCATTGGCTGGAACCTGATCCTGGAGTACCTGATCGGCACTGCAGCCGGTGCCAGCGCTCTGAGCAGCATGTTTGACTCACTGGCAAACCACACCATCAGCCGCTGGATGGTGGACAGCGTGGGGACCCTCAATGGCCTGGGTGAGAATGCTGCAGCAAATGCATGCGTGCGCTCCCCTTTAGAAATCCAAAATGTCGAGAACTTTGAGAGGTGCTTTCTTGTGTTTGCACTGTAATTTTTTTTCAGCCTGAGGAAATTATTCTAATTTTCATGGAAGTGTTATGCAAACTATTAGACAAAAAGCTGTTCATCACACAATCACACAGCCTTATTTAAGGAGTTTTATTTGAAATGGTTAGGATCAGAATTTAAGATTTTTTTTCAGACTTGGGAATATTTGCTCATATATGATGAGATTTGGAGATGAGACCCAAATCTAAACAAAAATTCATGTGTGTTTTATATACTCCTTATACACATAGCCTAGAATTCATTTTATTCAATATTTTAGTATTTTTGTACATGAAACAGAGTGTAGGTTTTTTTCACTGGTGTCATACATCTCCACTCAAAACATTTCAGATTCTGGGGCATTTCAGATTTTCAGCTTATAAATGCTCAACTTGTATTAAAATAAGTTACAAATAGCCTAAGTATTTTTCAGTGTGGCAAATAATTGACTGGATTATGGTTAAATACTATGCATCTAGCAACTAAAAGGATGATTGAGGAAGACTATATAATAACACAGAATATGTTTTAACCTAATATAATGTATCAAAGAATACAAACTACTCTGTGCATATAATGTGTCAATAACCACATAAAAATAAAACCAATTCGGGAAAAAGAACTGGAAGAAACTCCTCCAGTGGTTTCATTTGAATTTTTTCAAAATTTTATAAATAAACATATGTTGATTTTTAAATTAAAAATATTGAGGAACAAAATGGATTCCCAGTGATGAGAAGTCAGGGATATGTAATATACCTGACTGAACATTAAACAGTCAGATGCCACCTACACTACCAGGACACCTCAGCCTCTGTCTGTCCCTTTCCGCCCACTTTCCATTCTGTTGTCTGCTGCTGTCTTTTCATCTTCACGAGAAGCTAACCAATAGCTGAGGGAGCTTTGGGATTTTCCTCAGAAATTCCAAGCAATGATACTGTGGCTGTGGAAAGTCCTTTGACCTCAATATCTCTTGTCTCAGAAAAACTGACTGAAGTTTTTCACCCAGATACCGTGACAGTACGGAAAGTATGAAAACCGCTTTATTCCGTACAATGATTTCATAAAATGGCACAGAATTAGGTTGTCCTTCATCTCCTTAACTTTATAGATAAATGCAAAACGAAGAGAAACATTCCAAAAGTCAGCCTGCTGGCTGCAAAAGTGCAGCAGAAATCCCAGTTCCCTGACTGCTGTGCAATTCCTTTTCCACCCTATAGAGGGCAGGATTCCCCTGGCCAAAGGGCAAGGCCAAACAAGCAGGACCTGCCTCCAGCCCAATTCTGGGCAGCCACTTGCACACGAGAGAGCAGAAAACCCACCTTACAGTAGTTTCCAAAGACATGCATTTTAAAATTGGGTAAAAGCAAAGTTTTGGGGCATGGAATATAAGTTTTACAAGCCACAAAATTAACAATATTGAAGATAAAACCATTTTCACAGGACGGGTGGAACCTAGGTATACATCCTGAAAACCCCAGAAGAGACCCGTCACCACCGCTCTGTTCCTTATTCCCACAGGTGCTGTTGTAACTGTTACATTACACATCCCAATTTGGGGATCTCAAATCCTCTTACTTACCTACCAAATCTACCTGTCTATAAATAGACACATAGGCAGGTACACTCTCTCTCTCTCTCTCTCTCTCTCTCTCTCTCTTTTGTGTCTGGACTGACAGACTGACCACTGCTCTGGGGGTCAGAACTGAAAGCAGATACCTGAAGTCAGGAATGTGCATGCCTTCTCTTCCCTCTGAACAGTACTAAGCCTTGCCCTTCTCCTCTAGGCAAAGGCGAAGAATCCTACCCTGACCTTCTGGCTCTGCTGATTGCAATCATTGTGACCGTCATTGTTGCTCTGGGGGTGAAGAACTCTGTGGGCTTCAACAACGTCCTCAACGTGCTGAACCTGGCAGTGTGGGTGTTCATCATGATCGCAGGCCTCTTCTTCATCAACGGGAAATACTGGGCCGAGGGCCAGTTCTTGCCCCATGGCTGGTCTGGGGTGAGTCCTTGAAGCCTGCTGTACCTCTCACTCACGGTGTCTTCCACCCTGCCGCTCCCTAACTTGGGTTTTTAAGTGGCTTCTCTGTCTCATAATCTTCACAGCAGCCTTTTGATCATTTCAGTCTGGACTTAACTGAAGAAAAGGTTCTTGGGGTTTTAAAATTTACTTGTTTCACAAGTATTTATTGAAATATTATTTTACATGAATGAGAATAATACATTCCATGCTGGGGCCTCTTGCAGTAGATCTGACACTGTAGCAATGACTGTACATAGCAAATCAAATTAAATCAATGTGAATTATCTTGGGAGGAAAATATTACATTGATTTCTTAAAGATGAAAAACTCAAACTCAGAGAGGTCAAATGAATTAAGCACAAACTATACATCAGGATAGGGACCCCAAGCCGAGCCTGTTGCCCTCTAAAAACCGTACAAGAACAGCTTAGTTTCACAGAATTTCTTTATATCCTACAAATTATTCCTACAAGAGAATCTGGCACATCTGTAAATAGACAAGGCAGAAAAGGAGACCAGGAATGGAGGGTGGGAAACTAGAGAAAAAATGTGCATTTCACCCGCGGGGGAAAATCCTGGTGGGTCTGAGCGTACCTGAGCAGGCTCAATGAATGCTGGTTAGAAATCCTATTCCAGGCCTCAGCTACAGCACAGAAGTCTATTTAATTTGTTCTGGAGTTTAGCAAGAGAGTGTCCTGAAGCAAAGGAACATTTTCAGATCTTATCCATATCATATAGTGGTATGGATTATGCTGATGAAAAATGGTGCCAGGCACAATAACACAGGCCTTTAATCCCAGCTACTCAGGAGGCTGAGGCAGAAAGGTCACATGTTTGAGGCCATCCTAAGTAACTTTGCAACACCTTGTCTCAAGATAAAAGTAAAAAGGGAGTGAGAGAGTCAGGGAGATGGATAGTTCAGTGGCAGAAGCACTTATCCAGCACAAGTAGACCCCCAGGTTTAATTCTCAGCACCACAAAGAAAGAGAAAAATGAGAAGGTCAGAGTGGCAAATTCTTTGTATCTATAAGTGGCTGTAAGTTGGGACTGGTTTATTTCTCTGGCATGACTAAAATGCTTATTTTATGGGGTTAACAGTAAAAATCACTGGCCATGTGTGTGACAGTAGAACATAAATTAGAAAATTTTCAGCTGGCAGGGATCTGAGTGGTCTCAGGGTCCTATCGTCTCATGCAACAAATGAGAAATCACCAGAAGCCAAGAAAGGCAAATCTGCCCAACACTGGGGCAGAGGAGAGCCAAGGACTCCACTTGCTTAGCTTTGTGGCTTTTGCTTACACTGATTTTCCTCCAAGATGTCTAGAGATCAGAAATCTCTCTTGGAGAACGTTCAAAATAACTTCTGTTTATTCTGACCTATGCCATGCTGTTCAATGCAATGAAATAAGCAAGGAAGGTATCTAATTTTTTTTTTAAAGAATTCTAGTCTTCCGTTTATCAAAAAAAATTCCAAAGAACCACAAAGCTCACGCCTCTTCTCCAAAAAAGTAATATATACAGGAACTGGTTAAAAATCCAAAGAAGAGACAAAGAGACACTGTTGACCCCTTTCTGAATCCCCATGTCTATATTTTCTTATGATACAAATTGTTCCTTTCCTATCACATAAGAGAAACAACAAATTATAAGAGTGAGAAGAAAGAATGTTTTCTTGGAACTCAACTGCATTTTTATTGTAGCACATGAAAACGTTCTCTGTGTTTGCTCAACAATGTAAGAAATTATTGGGTCATGAACTTACTGTAAGACTTCGGGCATCAGTTAATTTCTGTATTTAAGGCTTTCCCATCCATCAAGTGGAAAAACAAACTTCACAAAATGCTTGCAAAAAGCACCAAATCTTGGTTATCTTAGTGCACATTCTTAGAATTAGTGATAGTTACAAGGTCAAGAGGGAGGAGCTAATATTTACTGCCTACCCCATTAGGTGAATAACAATGAATATGATCTCACTTCTGAAGCAGACCCTGAGGGCAGATAATGTTACTCTTGATGAAAAAAAGCAGAGCTGCAGGGGTCAGAGAGGCTGGGTAACCTCCAGATCTCTCAGGCCATCAGTGCTGTGGCTGACGGCTGACGTTCTGACCTTCTGTGGGACACCGAAACCCTTTCTACTTTATTCAGTATTTCATCTACAATATGATGAGCCTGGTTCTTTTAAGGGTTCTTATCCCTCCTTCTTTAACATAAGGTAGTTAATATGAGATGCTATAATTCCTTTAAACTTTCGTAAAATCTTAGAATCTAAGAGCTAGAGGTAACATTGAAAGATAGCATAGCTCGTTTCTTATCTTCAAATAGAATATGATTAAACCAACCCAGGCTCCACTGCTTATGAAGACATCTTGTCAAAGCAATTATTTATCTAACTTATTCCATTCATATTTAATAACTTATTCCATTCCAAATGCTCCTAGTGGCTCCTTTCATGGCTCCTCCTGTAATTTAGGTCCCAAAATGAGACTAGAAGAGTTAGCATCCTGTGGATAAATGCCTGTCCCCAAATCTGAGGAGGATGAGAAGGTTGGTTAGATTTGTCTTTCACCTGGTGTGTGTGTGTAGAGGGACTTTATTTCTCAGAGAGTTTGCCCTTCCTTTCTCATGGACTCCACATCCTTTGCCCACTACAGTTTACCTCATCAAGGAAAGAGTAGCCAAGCTAGCCTTGAGCTGCCCACTTATGCATCCTGGGTTCTCACTAGCTTTTGTAACAAAAGGTTAGAATTGAGCCATAAGAAAGAAAGGATATTTTAACATTTTCTTTGTGACAGACTCTTTCATATACACTTTTATTTAATCTTCACAAGAGCTCTCCAGAATGAGTACAAAGATCTTGAATTTTACACCAAAATACAATTCAACTTTCATGTCATTTTGGCTTTGGGGAAGACCCAGAAGTGGCACAGTGCCAGATCTGATGAATAAGGTGGATGAAGACACACTGTAATATTTTTATGAGCTTGCCTTGTGGTTGGACAGCATGTGACAGCACCATTCACTGTATTTTTTATTATACCTTGTAAAGACACAAAGAGATTCTAGAACTGCTTCAGAAAGTGGCATGAATGGACTGGTGAGATAGCTCAGTGGACTAAGCACCTGCTTAGGCAAGCACAGGGACCAGGTTCAATCCCCAGCACCACATGCTGCACTGGCCCCATCCCTGGGCATGTTGAGCTGTCCACCAGGCCTGTAATCCCAGCACTGGGGTGGCTGAAAACAGGAGGATCACTATGAGCCCAAGCTGTAATAATTTTTTTTTTAATTTGAACATTTACTGTACATTTTATTAGCCCTTAAATTCTTACAGAATTTAAGATCACAATTCTAAACTGGAAGTGACAACTAAAATCTGATCCTGGCCCTGGATGACCCAAGAGCTGTATTCACTCCACTGCCTCCCACATTTGGACCCAAAGAACCAGTTATCATTTGTTTGTCTGCTGATTTGCTGGTTTGTCGGTTTGCTTCTGCACCTTTGGCCACTGGCCTCAGTCCACCCACATCTATCAGGAGTAGCTTTGTCCTTGACTATGAAAAGAACATGGCTAGGATTCTGAATTTTCAGTAAAATCCATTATTCTGAAGGAAACTCAGCTGCATGTCCTGGTGGCTGTGACTGAGCGTATCACCTGAGCATGAAGGACAGCCCAGCATGACACCATCCACTCTCTCTGCTCTCTGCCTGGGCTTACATTTCTGCACAGCGCGTTTCCTCCTGAGTGAGCATCCGGCTCTCTTCATTCTCAGCTTTGGATCCAGGTCATCTTTCCAATCCAGCAAGAGCACTGTGGATTTAAATCACGGTTTTGAAAACCTGAAACCCTCTCATGTGCATTATCAGGGTAATAAACACATGTCCCACTCTTACCTAACAAATATCAACAAAAGCTTGCTCCTCCTTGGCAGCTGCAGGGACATCTTCACTCCTTAGGGAAACCCTGACCCCTGCTGCCGACTAAGGGACTAATACAGAGTTCCAATCCAATTTGTTTTCTAATCACTTTAGCTAGGATGGGACAGAGAAAACTACCATATAGGGCTTTTTTTTTTTTTATGATTCCATTATATAACATTAAGCATCACTCGCAAGTACAGTATTTTGAAACCGTCAGTGCCCAATCTGTCTTCTAGCAACAGAGCTCTCACAAACCTACTCTTTCTCCTGCTCCAACCATTTCTTTCCAAAGAAAATAGCTTAAGGAATGGTTTACTCACTTACAGGTTCTGGGTCAAATGTTTCTTTGGTCTTGAAGAACTTAAGAACAACAAACATTTTCCCCGTATCAAGTAACTCCCGCCCTCTGTGGAGCCCCTGCTTCCATCTGCAATTGCTCAGCCCCTGAACACGGTGGGATGTGCGCGCCCTTCATGTTATTTGTTCTTGATGCTATCTTAGGGCTTTTCTTTAACCAAACAAGACACTCTAATGCACAAATGGCTGCCAGGAAAACAGTCCAAACAAGCATTTTTTTTTTGAAAATTCAGACAATCCCCAAACAAAGGAAAAGATGTTTTTCATGTTCCTTGCATCTGATTCCATTTGTTGGAACCTATTTTCACATTCCACTGTCACTGTGGGCAGGCTGCTAATAGAGATGGGGTAACAGGGTGGGTGAAAATGCTGTTCAAGTTGGAGGTTTGTCTTGTTACCTTGGGAGTGAATTATGCAAACGGGCCTAATTATCTCCTAGGCATCTGGCAGGCTAGCCAAACGTAGGAGGGCCCTCCTCCTAGTGCCTCTCAAAAGTCAGCAAGGCCTAGGAGCCAGGAGCCGCTTTTAGAGAACCCACACACTGATTAGCAGGTCATTAATGAGGTTACTTTTGACAACTAAGTACCCAACAGCCCTCCAGTAACTGAGGCATGGTTATTTCTTCCTAAAGCTGTTGGAGGGGTGGACCCTTCTGCATTACCTGGCTGATACTACACAAGAAATCAACCACACAAGATTTACTTTGGGAAATGATTTAACTCAATGCTATTTTAAGTATATAAAACAACAAAAGAGCCACTCTAACTTTCCAGTGAACCCAGAAACAAACATACACTTCCATAGAAGCATATATAGGTACACACACTCGCGCGCGCAGCTCCCTCTCCAGTTTGATCCATAGATGCTCATATCTAGGGATCACACATCCTTTCATACATGTAACAGTATCCTAATCCTAAATACCAGTTACCAATGGCATGGAGGACAGTGGTTATCTGGTTAGGGACACGTAGATGGTTTTGATCCACGGCTCTTTTGTACCTACTGTTTGTTACAAAGAACAAAATTCACCCAAATTACCCCAGGTTCAAAGGTGGCCTCTCTTGCTAACCTTCTCTTGCCTTTGGTAGTCTGTGTAATCTGGGTCAGGCTGGGGTGAGCTTGGCCTCCGTAGGTGTGCTGTTCCTCCCCCACTGTTTTTCCCCCCAGCTTCATGCTCTGGATTCTGTTCCCCAAGCCCCCTGGCCGTTGCTTCTGGTTGGGTGTAGCCAGTGGAAGTTCTAATCTGGCAATCACAAGATGAGAAGACGCAAGGCCAGAAGATTTTTTTCCTTCCTCTCCAAGCCCTGGCACCACACTGGCCATAGCTCCTCCTGAACTCTACCTCTGCAGCTCTTGCTGGACTCCAAGACCACTATCTTGCCCCAGCTCACTGGCAGAAAGATGACATCAATTTCTCATTGTCTCAGAATCCCAGTTGATTCCCTCACCCCCCTCTCACTGGCCGATACCTGTCAATAGACCCTTCCTGGGCATCATTTCATTTGAATCATCTGAGCTCAATTCTGTCAGCTGCCTTGCTCAGCAGGGTCTCCAGATGTCCTATCTGTGACTAGGTACTCTTTTTTCAACTGTAATTGCTTCCTAGTTCTACATATGCAAATTCAGGCTAGCATGCATCACCCCTTTTATCAGCTTGATCGTAGTTAATTTCCTGGTTTTTAATTATTATCAGTAATTGCCAATCCTTTGTTTCATGTATTTAGGAAACAGAAGTATTTGTATTTTACAAATAATATAGATACTATACCTATAAATTTTGTTCAGTTTGTTACCATAGTCAGTGTTGCATATGGAGTCTTGAAGTATTCTTCCAAACTCTGAGATCCACAAGGTCAAGCTCAGAGTACTTTACTGTTCATGACTATGTCCCCATTACCAAGCAAAGTGCCTGCAATGTGATGTATATGTGTCAAGTTCTAAATGAAGGAAGAGTGTGAGAAGAGGAAAAAGATATGGAACTTAGGGAGGAGGAGTTTGAACCTTGGGTTCATCTCCTCTGGAAAACGTATCAATAGCAATTCTAAAACTACAGGTTAAAGCTAATATTTACCAAGCATCTGTTGCATTCAGGGATTGCAGTTTACTATATTAGCTAACTTAATCTTTGTAACAATCCTATGATCCAAGTGCTGTTATCTTCATTTTAGTGATAAAGAAACTTAAGCTCTAAGAGTTTAGGAAATTGTGCTAGGTTACCAAGCTAATATATGGCAGAACCAACCTTGTTTTGACTATAAAATCTACATTCCTAAATCCCAATCCTGGGGCTGGTGAGATGGCTCAGTGGTCTAAAGCACCTACTTGGAACAAGCTTGGCAAAACACAGGGACTGTGGTTCGATCCCCCAGCACCACATGCCAGCCAGCCCTGCCCCCTGGTGAGCTGAGCTGGCCACACACACACACACACACACACACAAAATAAATAAATAAATATTTATAAATAAATAAATAAATCCCAATCCTACCTCCATGAATGGTGCTGGGATTCACCTCTGGTCCACAACTTCACCAGCCCTTCAGATATTTGAAGGTATCTTCTACTGAGTCTTCTGCTCTTCAGATTAGACAGTCTAGAGTCACCTATCATTCCTCATGTCTTCTGTACCACAGACTTCTCACCTTTTTCAAAATTTGTCCTTAATCTGCCCATTTGCTTTATCAGGTCACTGGATGATGTACAAGAAAGTGGGGCAAGGGGTGTCTGTGTGTGTGGTAGAAAAGAGAACTTCTAAATGAAGAGAGCCCAGATCTACTTTCTAGAAGTTGTCTTAGAGAAAGGCTACCCTTGATCAGTCTACAGCACAGTGGCATGGCTTATATGTGTGTCAAGTTCAAAATGAAGCTTAGTGGGCTTGGCGTCCCAGCATCTGTTCATCTTTGAAAATCCCTGACAAGTAAAACAAGCACATTTCTAAGCCTATGAATCTCTTTGCATGACAAAATGAGGTCTGTTTTTCTTTCCTTCTCTGGATACCAAAGACTTTCCATAGCCTGATACAAAAGGCTTTTCTAGAAGGGAAGAGGGGAGCCCTTTTCTCTTCCAGAAAAATAGCTCTTAGAACTATGGCACTGCTTGTGTTAGAGAAGCTCTTTCTACCCGACATACTAGAACAGACCAGGAATTCTTAATTTTTTGGTACCACAGACTCCATTCCAGCCCCATGAGACTATGGACTCCATATGGCCCTTGTGACATGGTAACAATGTACTTCTTCACTAGTGCTACAAATATCATTATCTATGCCTAGTACCTGTTATGATTTTGAAGTAGTGGCCTTAATAATGAAAAGAACTGCTGACATTCTATTAGAGGCTAGTGAAAATAAAAATGTGATTATTTTCCACCAGAAAGTCACAGACACACTCCCCCATCAATGCCATTCACCCTGGGATAAGAAACCTTAGCTTAGTAGTTGGAATATCAGAATCTTGGTCCAGAAGGACTGCAGAGGAGACCAACTCATTTTACAGAGGGGAAAAGATTGCCATTTGAAGGTTTGATAAGATCTTCAATTGGTGATATATCCTGAAGGTTCTAGAATATTACTCTGCGTTTTCCTTCTAGAAATGTCGATGGGGAAGGTATAAGTGAAAAATTTTTGGACCAGATTCTGCTTGGCACATACTTTGCACAGAGCTATTTATAAAGTGAATAAGGGATCAAGGGGGGAAATATCTACAGCAGCCCTTATTCCCTGGACTTCCATAGAGCTCACAGTTTGTCCCCTACCCAGTACACCAGTACCCACATCTTGTTTCCTACATAGATGTCCCTGGGCATTTTTTTTTTTTTATTACAAGTTCTACAGGGTCTCACTACAAATATCAGACTCATAGTGATTCTCCTATTTTCAGCCTCTCAAGAGCTGGGATTACAGGTGCATGCCACTACCCAAGTCTCAATCACCATCTCACCATGCCCTGGGGGTGTGGCTGGCATGGCATGTTGGGGATCAAACCCCAGTCCCTGTGCCTGCCTAAGCAGGTGCATTAGTCTTCTGAGCTATCTGGCCAGCCCAAAAACACAGGTCTTTCTTCTTCTTCTTCTTCTTCTTTTTTTTTTGTACAGAAATTGAACTCAGGACTTTGCACTTGCCAGGCCAGCGTTTGTGCCACTAAGCTACATCCCTGGTCCCCCTGGACATTTAAAGAGACACATATTTTATTTCCAGTTCATGCTAATTCCCAGGTAGAGAAGACTCAGTTGAACTGTAATAGATTTTTCAGAGGAAAGCTATACACATTTAATGGAAGATTTTCACTGACATTTTGACATGAAGACCCAGCCACACTAGGAGCCACATAAGTTCCTGGCAGACACACTCAGCAGATGCTATGCGGTACCACCTCTCCAGCTTTAAGCTCATTGTCTGCCTCATGCCCAACTTGGTTGTTCAAGGCTGAAAAGGAACAGAACACCTAGTTTTGGCTCTACTCTGTCTACCCTTTGAAGGAAACAGGGCTAAAGATCCAAAAATCTTTTCTGTCACTTCCTGTCTAGAAGGTACCCAAGATGACCTGCCAGAGGCACTAACATAAATTTTGGCAGGACAATTCTTTGTGCAGAAGCATCTGAGTCCTCTCCACTAAATGCCAGAAGCTCCCAGCTCATGTCTCCATGACTGGCAGAAGCATCTACACGTACTTCTAAATATCCCTTAAGCAAGTCATGCAGCCTGTGGTTGTGTTTGAGAACTGCTGGATGAAAACGAAGTGCAAGAAGGTTAATGAGTTCCCTAAGATGGAGAGGGCCAACTATCAGTTTGTTTTTAACTTATTTCAAAAAAAAAGAAGAAGAAGAAAGGAGATATGAGTGTGCTGAATGACCCCATTTTTATTTGGCCATAAAAATTCTTATCTCCGTGTAACACAAGAGGCAATTGTCCAGGCTCACACAGCTAAAAAGTAGAGACAAGCCCTTAGGTGTTTGGCACTAACTCTATGACTCAATCCTCTCTGCCACTCAGTTGAGCAGTCATGGGTGGCACATCTAAGGTCCTGAGCTGCTCTGGTCCTCTGAGCCTGATCAATGCCATCATCCATACAGGTGCTGCAAGGAGCAGCTACATGTTTCTACGCTTTCATTGGCTTTGACATCATTGCCACCACCGGGGAAGAAGCCAAGAATCCTAACACGTCCATACCATATGCTATCACTGCCTCGCTGGTCATCTGCCTGACAGCATATGTGTCTGTAAGTAGCATATGTTGAAGGGACTCTTCTCATATCCTTTTTATATTTGATCTTGAAACATGGTTCTAGGACTGTGTCCCTTCCTCTAAGTGGAAATAGGACTTTTCTTGTGCCTTCTTGGTTTCTATATGATTGTGTCTTGTGCCCTAATCACCCCACCCAGCAATGATAAGAAGAAACTCATGAGTCCAGCTGGAGAAGAGAAGTAGCCCCAGGCCCTCGCTTCAGCCTTAGCCTCTGAATCTCCATCCTTGCCCCTCCCAGTGCCCAGGCCCTGCATGGGGGCTGCTGCCCCAGGGGATGGTGGACAGCAATGGGCTGCCGTCCAAGAAGCTCAGGTCATAGGCTGGCAGTAACGGGTGGCATGCAAGCAGAGGCATTGTTGCCTCTGCACACAGCCCTCAATGCTCTTCTGTCTTCTGGGAGCTTCCCAGCAGTGAAGAGGCGAGGCTCCCAGAGCAGGGAGAGAGAATACATTGTCCTCTGGAGACTCTCTTTCCCTTAAAATCTGGGGGCAAACGCACTTTCTTTCCACTGTTTCTCTGATTTTTCACACCAGCTCAAACTCATCATTGGGGTTTCCCTGCCTCAGGCAGCCCTCAGAATGAAGCCTTCAGCCTTGTCTCCTCAGAATCCCCTGAGATGTTCCTCCAAGCACGATTGATGTTTCATCTCTCAGCTCCTGGCCCAGAATTCCTATTGCAGAAATAACTCAGCCATATCTAACACCCTGTCAGCCCCTGGCAATAGAGAGAACAAGCTCACAAGCCTTAGGTATATAGCCATACACACACACACACACACACACGCAAAATGCACCCATGCATGCACACCCAGGTCTGAAAGGCCCTACCCTCTCAGGTCACCACAAGTAGGAAAGAGCTAGCTGCTGGAGGTGCAGCACACCACCCCTGCCATTCCCCTTCCCAAACAATCATCCTCAGCAACTAACTAAGCAAGTTGGGCCAATTAATGGTTAAGACAAGCTGCAAAGCAGAATTATTCCAGAAAGTAAACAAAAGCTCCCAAGAGTAACCGCAGATGTGACTGACAGAAATCCAGTTGTACACCAGACATTTTATGGATGGATCGATCATTACCTCCCTCTCACACACGGGCTTCCTTACACCCCTGTCCTGAGGAAGGCCTCTGCAGTGCACACACACACACACACACACACACACACACACACACACACAGAGCCCATCCTCAATATTCCTTTCTTAGAGCAGCACTTTAGAGACTACAGTGAACTCTTGTCTAAGACTTTTTATACAACCTGCTCTAGCATCGCAGTAGACTCAGCACGCTTTCCTGGAATTATCAACCCCACTCTCCTCCAGGGTAACCCACCCCAGCCTCAAAGGAGATGTCACAAGTGTTCGTGTCCCCAGGAAATTGTCTCTTTTAGACTGTGAACCTCCACCGTACCTCAGGAACTCTTTGGTCTTCTACTGGTCAGCAGGCAGCCACACTATTCCCTCTGAAAAGATCCCATTGGTAGGTGGTGATGGTAAACTCTGTCTTCCCTAGTGACCCATGGCTTCATGGGAGCATCTTGTTCCCAAGGCACAGGCGAAAGAAGTTGTTTACGTGTGACCACCCTCTCCCTTTCAGATTTTGAACTCTCTTTTCTGTCAGGCTTGGTCTTCCAGGCCTGGGAAAGCTCCACATCTGGCTGCATCACTCATTGCTCCACTATCAGGGGCTAATTCTACAGAGGGAGGTCTATGAATTTGAAGGAGGACAGATCCTGCGGGCCCCAAGCCAAGAGTTCCCTGGTTCAGCAAAGCCACGGTAGTCTGACATCCCTAGTGTGGGACTGACTTGTACCTTGATGCCATAAGTTATTTGTTGGCCTGCATAACTCTCAGGATGAGGCTAGAAAGAAATGGAAATATGAGTCCCCATTGGGCCCCATCAGTTTTCTGACTGTGGACCTCCAAAGCATTTACCTTGTTTTAATGTCTGCTATTTGCAATAAGAGAATATAGATGAGACCCTGGCCCTGGAAGATCCTGAAGGAATGAAAGAAATGAGAATCTTGCCTTCATGGGCAGGGTGTCCATGGTCACTTCTAGACATGGACAGCAGCCTTCCCATCTGTTAATGTCACCCCCAGTGCACCACCAGGGTTGCTGTATTTTCATGGGACTGAAGTACCTGCAGACATTCTTCAGAGTTGAAATGACCATATGCAGTCTTTAGTAGTTGTCTTCACTAGTCTACTAATGTCCCACATGAAGAAAAACATGGAGGTCAAGAGTTGCAAAGAAGGGCCACAGAGATGGCTCAGTGGATTAAGCGCTTCCCTGGCAAGCGTAAGGGCCTGAGTTCAATTCCTGGTTCTGCCAAAAAAAAAAAAAAAAAAAAAAAGAGTTGCAAAGGCCAAATGACTGGTCTAATAAAGCCACACACTAGCTGATGGCAGAGCACTTTCCTCCCTACAGGCCATCTGTCCATGCAACTGCCCCTCTACCTGCAGTCACTTCTTCTCTTGTTTTAACAGGTGAGCATTATCTTAACCCTGATGGTGCCATATTACGCCATTGACACTGAATCCCCGCTCATGGAGATGTTTGTGGCTCATGGTTTCTATGCTGCAAAGTTCGTAGTGGCCATTGGGTCAGTTGCGGGATTGACAGTCAGCTTGCTGGGCTCCCTCTTCCCAATGCCGAGGGTGATTTATGCCATGGCTGGTGATGGGCTCCTGTTCAGGTAAGGGCTGTTCTCTGACGTGTGTTCTTCTCTGCTGATCCTTTCAGTCAAGAATGACTGTCACCCTCTGTCAACCTAGCAGTAATTCTGATGTTAATTCTTCTGTTAATTCTTCACATTAACTACAGAACTTCTCAGACACCCTAGGAGAGTGTGAGTGAAAAAAGCCACACCCTGAGAAAGCCCCTCAGTTCAACTCCCTCAATCCAGCACCAGTTGATAGGTGCCCTCAGTTTTCTTTCTCTCTCCACTGGCATCGTGTTTTGCTTGTGAAGATGATGGGTGCCAAACTATGACATAGGGGAAGAAGGAAGACAGCCCTGGTACCTGACCCTCTCTCTTCACAGCTCCTCTGAAGTTGAAAAGAAATCAACAATCAGAAAGAAAATAAGAACCTCTGTACAGAATGAAGTAATTGTAGCAACAATAGCTACCATTTATTGAACATTTGTGTATCCTGGGTGCTTTGTATACAGTATCCCATTTAGTCCTCACAATAACTCTATTTTGCAGATGAGTGTACCAGGAATTAGAGGGGTGAAACATCTTGCCCTAAATCCTCCAGCTGCTGAATGACAGGCCAGTGTTTAAAACCAAAGCTATGTGACTTCAAAAATAGACTCTTAACCATACCAGTATATTGGCAGTTCCCACCCCTAGCATGGCCATGCCGCTATCGGTGTGTGCAGTCGTTACGTCTCCATTACTGCAGCCCCTTCCTGATCTCCTCCTCATCACCTGGTCATGGTATAAAGGGAGGCGGCCTCGTCTCTTGATCCCCAGTGCCTGCCTGAGAAAGACAAGACAGGGAGCTCTCAGGGGTGCAGAGGGAGCTGCTGAGAGGCTAATCTCTGCCACCAGCTGTCATCGCCTGCTTTGTTTCCTTTGCACAACCCTGCAGTCCTCACCAGGTCAGAGCTGCTACACTTGTGCTTCTGAGCACATCAAGAAAGGGGCACAGTGTCAGAAGTGTGACAGCTTCACACATCCAAAGGTTTTCCTGTTGTCAAACAAAACAAAGAGGAAAGATACTGAGGCTTCAAGCAAATTGACAGTTCTTTATGAATCAGACATGAGGGAGGAATGGAAGAGGATGGAGGTGGCAGAGCAGGAGAAGAAGGAAGGGGGGTCTCCTTTAGGCCTCAGGAACAGCTAAAGGGACACGGACCATCCAATCATCACCCTTGTTCCTCTTTTCTTCAGATGGTAACTAGGTGACCTCAAACTTAATGCTGAGTACAGATTCATAATTTCATACTATTTTGCCAACTAAGCCTTTGTATTATTGTTGCATGGCAGTGAGTACAAAGTTTTTGAAAGCTTTGGGACATTTTAATGGTGGTCACCACTCCCAGAGATCCTGATGAAGTAGATCCTGGGTGAAGCCAGAGAATATACATATTCTTAGGAGCTAACTGTGGTGCTGATGCTGCACATTCATAAGTTTAAAGGCTCCTGAGCAGGCTATGATTTCTTCATGTCATCCTTTTTCACAACAATTAGATCAATTTAGATCTCTAACAGATCCCCTAGACTCACTCCTCTCTTCCTATCGCATCATGAGCAGGAACTTTAACAAGGACGCTTGCCTCGAAACCAGGGAATCTAAGTGAATTCTAAGTTATATTCTAGGAATCAAACTCTAGGGTAGGAATATCAACCAGTTAAAACAGTGTGCAGAAATAAATTGGAGGAGCAGGACCAGAAAGAGCTAAATACACCAACCTGTTGACATCTGTCCCCCTACCTTGGCCATGTTAGCATCCGTTACCACCTGTGACACACTGCTGACTCTGCTCACACCTGTCTTCCAGGTTCCTGGCTCACGTGAGCTCCTACACAGAGACACCAGTGGTGGCCTGCATCGTGTCGGGCTTCCTGGCCTCCCTCCTCTCCCTATTGGTCAGCCTGCGAGACCTGATAGAGATGATGTCCATTGGCACACTCCTCGCCTACACGTTGGTCTCTGTCTGCGTCTTGCTTCTTCGATACCAACCTGAGAGTGACATTGATGGTTTTGTCAAGTTTTTATCTCAGGAGCACACCAAAAAAAAGGAAGGCATCCTGGCTGACTGTGAGAAGGAAGCTTGTTCTCCTGTGAGTGAAGGGGAAGAGTTTTCTGGCCCAGCCACCAACACATGTGGGGCCAAGAACCTGCCGTCTTTGGGAGACAACGAGATGCTCATTGGGAAATCAGACAAGTCAACCTACAACGTCAACCACCCCAACTATGGCACCGTGGACATGACCACAGGCATAGAAGCAGATGAATCTGAGAACATTTATCTCATCAAGTTGAAGAAGCTGATTGGGCCCCGTTACTATACCCTGAGAATCCGGCTAGGCCTTCCAGGCAAAATGGACCGGCCCACTGCAGCAACAGGGCACACAGTGACCATCTGCGTGCTCCTGCTCTTCATCCTCATGTTCATCTTCTGCTCCTTCATCATCTTTGGTTCTGACTACATCTCAGGGAGGAGCTGGTGGGCCCTCCTTTTGGTTGCTCTAATGGTGCTGCTGATCAGCATCCTGGTGTTTGTGATTCTGCAGCAGCCAGAGAACCCCAAGAAGCTGCCCTATATGGCCCCCTGCCTCCCCTTTGTGCCTGCCTTTGCCATGCTGGTGAATATCTATCTCATGCTCAAGCTCTCCACCATCACATGGATCCGGTTTGCAGTCTGGTGCTTTGTGGGTAAGCAACTTCTTTTGGGATGTTTGAAAGCCTCCCTCCCCCTCTTGCTCCCCTACTCCCTCCCCATTTCCTCCCCCTCTCCCTCCCTCTCTGTTTCTCTCCCTGTCCTGGGAATGAAACCGGGAAATTTTACCACTGAGATATATCCTCAGTCCTTTTTGTTTTTATTTTGAGATAAAGTTCCTAGGATGGGCTCAAATTTACAATCCTCTTGCCTTAGCTAGAGGAAGCTGGGATACAAGTATACACCATTGCACCCAGCTGAACACGCATATCCCAACATTTCCTTCTAATTGCCTTATGCATCTCCATTATTAAGCAAATGGGCTGGCTCTAGAGACCCTTGCTTTTTGCATTAGAGTCAAAACCAGTTGTCTCCTTTCTGCCAATTTTGTCCTTGGTCATTGTTTTCTGGTAGAATGATGTTGATCAAGCTATCATTTCACTGAATATTGCATTGTTGAAATTTCCTGGGGCTGGCAAGATAGCTAGTTGACTAAGTGCCTGCTCAGGCAAATGCAGGGACCGGGGTTTGATCCTTAGCACCACATGCCTCACCACTCCTGCCCCTGTGCACACTAAGCCTGCCCCCGAGACTGGTCATGGTGGCACACACCTGGAATCCCAACACTGTGGAGGCTGAAAACAGGAGAATCACTACAAATCTAAGCTGTGTAGTGAGACCCTGTACCAAACACATTTTTAAAAAAAGAAATTTCTTCTGTGAGGATAACTTGTACCAAGAAAAGTTCATTTAAAGTGAATGCACATTTTAAAAGGAACACAAATAATACCATTATAGGGGTTGGGGGTGGAATTCTGTCCTGGAAGCTAAACCTGTGAAAAAAAATTATGAAAAAGTTCATTTATCTCACATCTGATAAAACTAAAAGATCATCATGGTCTAATTTTTAAATGAACACTATAACTGTGGATTTTTCTGGCATTATCTTTCTGTCAAAATTGTATCAAGGGGGCTGGTGAGATGGCTCAGTGGTCTAAAGCACTTACTTAGAACAAGCTTAGCAAAGCACAGGGACCACAGTTCAATCCCCCAGCACCACAGGCCAGCCAGCCCCGCCCCCTGGTGGGCTGAGCTGGCCACACACACACACACACACACATAAATAAATAAATAAAATTTTTTTAAAATTGTATCAAGGACTCACTATTCAATGTCCCTTTCATGCCTGACTTTTGTAAAATATCTGAGAGTTCTACATTTTTCCCAAGGTCCTTTCCTCATTCTCTGATATCCAGTCATCCTGTTGGAAAGTCCCCTTGTGTTATCGCACTTACTAATTTTCTCCCTTCTGTTCTAAACAGCTATGTGACTCCTCCTGAGTGGTTCACAGCTTTCCAAGTAGGCTCCAAGTTGTTGTCTATACTCACTTTTGTTGATTTCAAGAAGTCCTGTATCTTTTCCAAGATTTCTACTCTTACCTTGTGATCAGCTTTATTTAATTTACCCACTGACCATCTCTCACCATCTCTGATGTTTATGAGATGGCTGGGGTTGATGCCTTTATAATTCTAGAGAGATGTCTAGGCTAAGACTAATTTTAAAGTTCCTGAGTCAAATATATTTGTCTATCTGTTTGCTTGAATTTTTTGAGATAGGGATATACTATGTAGCTCAGGATGACCTTAACTCACCATGTCACCAAGGATGGCCTCAAACTGGTAGGGATCCTCCTGCCTCAGTCTCCTGGAGTGCTGGGATTACAGGCATGTGACACCATGCCCAGCCTTCAGCCACTAGTTTTATGTCCATTACATAACTTGGAAACCCCAGGGTCTCTGATAGCAAATGCTTAACAAAGGAAGAGCCTTAAGTACTTTGAGAACTAGGAAAGTAATAGATTAAATAAAAGTCATATTAAATAATAGAGTAAGTGTCTAAAGGAGAAGGAAGACAAATACCTGTGACTCAACTGGTCTGGGCAACAGGAGAAAGACTTGATTAGTAGCCTATACTGGTTGAGGCCGGAGAAGTGGGTGTTCAATGAGTGTCCTTTGTGCTAGAATGAGTATTTATGCTATGTGTTCAGGAACTGCTTAAGTTGTGCAAAGTACTTTTCACAGAAGAAAAGAGAAATGCAAGTCAAACATCCAGAAAGACCCTCAAGGATGTAGACTCTACATGGAACTTGTAAGGTAATACTTAGAGTAACACAAAAAACACAGCAGTCTGAGGAAACATGGTGTTGTCAGCAGATTTCTTGCCTCTGTGGGTCAGTCTCACCTTTCTGTTAACATGTGTCCCTATTCTTCACTATTGGGTCGCCCCTTCTTAGACCTAGGGGAGGCTTTGTAAGAGAATCTCATTCACTCACTGAGATTTTCACCATTTATACAGTTTATTCACAATCTCTCAGTTGAAACAATCTGCCAGTTGAAGCACTCTACTGTAGCATGTAGCTCACAGTTGGAAAGGCCCTCTTCTGGGAAGAAGTGACTGGACTAGGTGGAAACATTTCAGTCATGAGTTTGTGAAGAGAATGAAGCCATAGACATCAACATACACAGACTGACACATTCATTCAGACTATTTAAGCTGGAGGGGCTTTCACATCCAGTATGATGTCACCCACCCCATGGGGCCCATTCCACTAGTAGTATTTCAGCTGGTTTTAAAGAAAATTTCCAGAATACTTTATAGTCATACATTTTTATGTATTTAATACAGGGTCTACAGGGTGTCATTACGTAGATCAGACTCACAGTGGTTCTCCTGTTTTCAGCCTCCCAAGCACAGAGATTACAGATGTATACCACCACACCCAGTCTCTATAGTCATACATTATTAATGTACTGAAAATAACATATATATATATATAGTAATTTCAGAAACATTTTTTGCTCTGGAAGAAACTAATTTTTTTCACTTAAAAAGTTAATTTTTAAAAAAATATAACAACAGGTTTGTCTTAATTACTCTTCTCTCGTTGCTGGGACAAATACCCAACACCCAAATTGAAGGAAGGAAAGGTTTATTTAGCTCCCAGTTACTGGAGGGTTCAGTCCATATTCAGCTGTCCAAGGCAGAGCAGCACATAGCAGAAAGCAACTTTTCATGGCTTTGGCAAAGAGCAAGAGCACAAAAGGAGAAGTAGTAGCAGCTCAAGCAGCTAACTTCTCTTTCCTCCTTACATTGAAATGCAAATTAGCTGCCCCAGGGCAAATGCAGCATCCACACCCACAGTAATCAATCACAAACTCCAGAAGCTCCCCCAAGACTGCATGAGGCTTTGGGGGGACACCTAGGCACAAACCATAACATATGATTCATCTATTTATCAGTCACTTTTCTGATCCCTTTACTTATTGAGTTTATCTCATTTACTTCTTTAATTCTCACAACAATCTCCATTTTAAAGATAAGAAACTGAAGCAATCACCCAAGGTCAGGCAGCCAGAATCTAGCCATCAAGATTACAACTCAGTGGGTGGCTGGGGGGCAGAGTCTGTAAGCAATATATTAAAAATGGGGCATATAAATAAGGAAAGTTGGGAAGAAGCGGATGTGATCCGACAGCTTCCCCCCTACCCTCCCCCTTCCCGCTCTTGATTTTACAGAGGAGTCAAGTGAAGCTCCAAGGAGTTAGACAGTGTGCCCAAGATCAACAAGAACCCTCTGAAGGGCTATCACTAGAATCCAGTCCTCCCACTGTGCTCAGATGTGGGGCTAGCACCCCACCAGCTGCCTCTGAGCAGACTCCGATTTGACCAGAATGTTTGGCGGTGATTAACACATCAGGTCCAGCTGGCTTCCTGGGTAGCACCTGTGCTCAAGGTCCTCCACTTGGCCTAGTTTTCTGCAGCTGCCATCTTCTTAATAATTTCAAAGCAAGAGGCCCCATGTTTTCATTTTTCACTGAGCCTCACATATTCTATAGCAGATACTACATAATATCTACAGCTTCTGGAGCACCAGGGGCATTTTGTAAAACTGGTAAGGTGACAGAGGCCTTCACCTTTGGAGTGAAACAGCACCAAGTTCAAATCATGGCTCTGCCATACTTTGTCTTGTGACTGGAAAATTCACCTAACTTCTTGGAGTTTTTATTTACTAGTCTGTAAAAATGCAGATCATTCTATCATCCTGGAACTGACATTTGAAGGAGCTCCAATGAGAAAATGTAGAGAAAAACAGTAAGAAATATTTCCTCACTTCCTTTCAAAAATCTAAAATGGTTCATTGTCCGCCAGTGTGATCAGACGAGCTATCAAAAGCCAGAACACAATGTGAACCTGTGCAGCTGCCCTTCTATCAGGCAGGGAAAACTCCCTGTGTGCCTTTTGTGACCTTGCACACTGCACAGGCTCCAAACTCTCCCAGGAAACCGCCCTACACTGACTCACAGAGTGGGCTGGCCAGACAACAGGCACCTAAAGGTCAACATATGGCCAGCTGATCACAAAGTGCAGCCCACCAGCCACACTTGGGAAGGATTTCTAGCATTTCTGGGCACCTGCTGCTAACTGCTTTGGCAACATGATTTTTGAAGGCAGCCAGATATTGAAATTTAACCCAGAACAGAGATGATCAACTCTGGCTACTCTTCAGTGAAACTATGGGTTGCTTTTGAAACATTCTAAGTCTGAGCTTCCCCCACCACCACCACAAAGATTTTCTGATTCAACTGACCTCACTTAGCCAAATATTGGGTACTTTTTAGAGCTCCTCCAAGTAGTTTTAATGTTCAGCCAGGCTTAGAAGAGTTCTCAAAATGTGGTCCCAGGCAAACAACATCAACATCTCTGGAGAACGAATTAAGAAGTGAGATTTTAGACTCCATCCAAGACATTCAAAATCACTGAGGCCAGTTTAAGGCAATGGTGGCAAACCTATAGCATGTGAGTTACTGTGTTTTTCCTTTAGGATAAAAGATGTTAATGGATGAGTTGTTTTTTTCTAAATTAAAAACTCAGGATTGGGCTTTAATTGCAATGTTGGCACTGTGTAATAAATAAGTGGATTTTAGATGGGAGTTTGGCACTTGGTCTCTAAAAGGTTCACCACCATTAGTTTAAGATATAACATGCTTTCCAAGTGACTCTAACATATGCCAAAAATTGAAAGCCACTGTTCTAGAGATCAGAAGAAGAAATTATCAAGCAGGGCAGATAATTACAAAAACTGCTTCTCAAAAACAAATTTTTGCATATAAAAATATATCCATCTAGTACTATAAATTAGATTATAAAATCTTTAATGATCTTATAGAATAAATCTCCTACTTTCAAATTTCTTTATTTTTTTTTTTTTTTCAGAACCAGGGATTGAACTCAGGCCTTTGTGCTTGCCAGGCAAGCACTTATTCTACTGAGCTATCTCCCCAGCCCCCACTTTTAAATTTCTAAGCCTCTAAAACATCAGATCTTTCCTTTTAATCTTTCTATGCACAGTATAACTTTCTTGAGAAGAACAGTAAAGATAATTTTAAATGGATCTTCTTGGGAAACATCAGCTATTTTTTTAAAGATTTCCTTGGTTAAGATGAGTCATAGCTTGATTATCATTTTAGACACATTTTTATCCAATGTTCTTTAAATGAATCTTAATCACAGAATTTTATAACAATACATGGCTAAGCTTTTGACCTTCAGAAGAGCATAACTGAGAGTGAAATGAAGCACAATCTCCAACAAACTCACCCAACACGTTTCTTTTCCTTCAGACAAGATAAATAATATGTAGTAAATGTTATCAATCCCAACAAAGGGAGTACAAAGCAGCCTTCTTCATCTTCCTTTTCTTTTAGCTAATGCAGATTTGTAAAAGAACATCTCAAGGGACTGGGCAGAGTCTCAGGGAATATGAAACTAGCAGGGACACAGTGAGGAAAACACTGTACCCTTCTTTCAGGCCTGCCCCTCCCCATGGGCCTTTACCATGAACTAACCATCTGGTAGCCTAGCTCGTGGGCACCCTTACCGTCAGAGCTGCCAAGTTTCCATTTGGAAGTGTTTCAGTCCCTCTGAGGAAAATGAATTCTTGTCTATAGATACAGAGAACATGTCAGACTTGTGTGTGACTTGGGCAATAAGCTCATGATTCCAGTACCAAAACCTAAGTATTCTGATGCAAGCCTTTATGATCTTGACTTGATCCATAATTTCAAATCCCATTATAAATGACCAGAAACAGCCACTGTGAGGAAAAGAAAGGGGAAGGAGAAAGGCCATCAATTGGTACTTTAAAGGGCACCAAAGTCATGACAATATTTCCCATAAATAAGTCTGAAATTCTCCTTGGTGGCAGAGGATAAAACAGTTAGCACTTGCAACATTAAAATCATGTTCAGAAGAGCAAGAAAAATAAGGAGTGCCTGGCTAGGAAGGGAAACAGGGCTGGATTCCAAGGAGAGAGTGGGGAGGGGCTGTGCAGGGGCTGCCTTGCTGGGCATGGAGAAACATGGACAGGAAGGGGCAGGGCTTTACTGCAATGGCAGCCAAAATGTTGACCTG
>NW_004524631.1:6016060-6034939 GCF_000260255.1 Octodon degus
AAGGGAACAATTCTGACCCATCAGGGAAGCCTCCAGGACCCTAGAGCAACGCAAAAGCTGCTCCCTTCTGATTTTTACCATCACACCTGCCTTTGAATAATCTATTACAGATAGAAGC
Source organism: Octodon degus (assembly GCF_000260255.1). Taxonomy (NCBI): domain Eukaryota; kingdom Metazoa; phylum Chordata; class Mammalia; order Rodentia; family Octodontidae; genus Octodon; species Octodon degus. The sequence goes on from NW_004524631.1 coordinate 6,016,179, forward strand.
TATATAGAGCAATTCAGCCTTTTAAGAAAAGGATGGAAGGGTCAGCAGGTTAAAGCACCTGCAAGCAGGCTCAGGGGCCAGGGATTTGATCCCCAGGCCTGCCATGCCGGCCCCTCCCCTAGGGAGTGCTGAGACGGCAATTGGGACTGGGCGTGGTGGCGCAAGCCTGTAATCACAGCTCTTGGAAGAAGGATCACTATGAGCCCAATCTAGTAGTGATACCCTGAACACTCTGTAGATCGGTCCCTAAAATGCAAAAAAAAAAAAAAGGATGGATTAAATATTCAAACAGAACAATTAATCTATTTATTAATTAATGACTTTATTCTTGAAGGTTGGCATCACTTTGGCCTACATCAATCATAAAATCTACCCTCCAAGGGTTAAGACCTTGCCCTCCGTAAGGGTTTATAAAAAATATGGTTCCAGTCCCAGTAGCAGTTTTAAACAATAATGTCCAAAATGATTTCAAGTAACGACGGCATCACTGGAGTAAGTGTGTAGCCTGGTAAGGTGGAAAGTGTTTCCCGTATACTTATAAAAATTTAGGGAAATTTCAATACTGCTGATATCCAAAATGTTCATGAATTTTTAGATGTGAGAGTGATCCTAAGTTACACTTCTGAAGGAGTTTATTTTAGAGATACAAACTGAAACATTTACAGATGAAACCTGTGATAGAGATTTGTTTCAAAAACAATCTAAGGAGAAAGGGAGAAGGGAGTCGGGGTGGGTGACAGGATGATCACTATATTCAACTCAACTTTGAGTATGTTTGAAAGACTTCAATCTGTAATTGTACATTGCCTCCCCTGGTAGATGCATAAAAAAGTGTGAGAGCTGGAAGCTTCCTGGGTTGGGGGTGACAGGCCTGCAGAGTTCACACAGTCTAACCACTCACAAGGTTGCTGTGGACAGTCCTTCATTTTTTCTGCTCTGTTTTCTGCCTGAGTTGCACCTAATCAGCAGACACACACACACACACACACACACACACACACACACCCCTTCCCAAACAGGCCAGATGGAGTCTGAGCATAAGGGCATCTCTATAGCCCTGCAAGCCCCTGGGAAGAAAGGTGTGGCATTGCTCCTCTTGTCCTTACCCAGGGCTTGCAGAGGTGTGGTGTGAAGCTCAGCTCAGCTGACTCAGGACTCCAAGAAGCCCCTCTGCATTTGAAGAAACTGCCTCACTCGCTCATAGTTCTCCATGCCAGCTGAAAAAGAGCTGAAACAAAACACCCTGCTGCCACACAGGAGGCTTTTAGCAGCACTGTCCACCCTCACACAAAGCCCTTGTTTATGTGAGACAGATGGTCCTGCGTGTTTCTCTCCTCCCCCCTCCCTCCCTCTTTCCCTTCATTTGTTCCCCTCTGTTGCTTTGTCCCTCTCCACTTCTCCTTTTCTCCCATCCTTCTCTTCTGCTTCATATCACTTTTCCTGAATTGACTCAAGGACCAGCAGAAAGGACAAAAGCAGACAGCAAACCAGAGTGGCCTTGCCAGGGTCAACTGCCTGCACACAGCGGCACCCTCTTTGAAATGCATATTTGAAGACAGTGTGAGGGGACTGTGCAAACATTAAAAGACCCATAAATATTTATGTTGCCTTCATCATCGTCTTCACAGGTCACCTTCTACAAAGTATAGTGCATACACACATGCACATACATACATGCATATGTGCATACGCATGCTCCTTCCAGGCCTGGCCATTCTCAAAGAAGAACTGTAAACCTATAGTCTCACTGACTATTTACTGCACTAAGCATGTCTACAAACCCACTGAGGAAAGGAAATGGAAGGATGAGATATGTGAGGGGCTCTATCCACATGCAAGGCCAGTTCTGCCCTCTCTGACCCAGGCAAGCTGCTTTAGTGTTACCGCCTTGGTTTCTTCTTCTGTAAAATGAAAGCACTGGACACATAAGTGATCGATCGTTCAAGCTTTCCCTCCTCAAGTCTATAGTCAAACACACCATGTTTCTAGAGAATTCCTGTGTGATCTGCCTGATACCCAAATACTGAGTGGAAACAAGAGGTCTGTAGAATAGAGGTCAAACCAGTCACTGGGCTATGGAGTGACCTGTGTAGTAGCAGAGGAGGGAAGCTAGGGGGAAAGAAATGAAGGGCTCAGCAGACTAAAATGCCTGTTTAGGCAGAGCCCTAGGGGCTGGGGTTAGATTCCCAGCTTGCCATGCCGGGCCCCGCCCCAAGGGAACACTGAGACTGTGATTGAGACCGGGCGTGGTGGTGCACACCTGTAATCCCAGCTCTTGGGAGGCTGAAAAGAGAAGAACCACTACCAGTCCAATCTACATAGTGAGTTGCTATAGACGCTGTAGACCCTGTACTAAATACATGAAAGAAAGAAAGAAAGAAAGAAAGAAAGAAAGAAAGAAAAGAAAAGAAAAGAAAAGGAAAGAAAGAAAGAAAGAAAGAAAGACGACTTCTAAGCCGAAGACCAAGCAAGATTTGACACTAGCCTGGATGTCCAGAAGAAAGACAGAGGAAAATTTGGTAAAAGGAAGCGTTTTCAAGGGCCAGCCAAATAGCTTAGCAGATTAAAGCACCTGCAAGCAGGTGCACAGGCCGAGGGTTCAATCCAGCGCTGCTCCCAGGGCATGCTGAGACAGCAATTGAGACTGGGCGTGGTGGCACGTACCTGTAATCCCAGCTCTTGGGAGGCTGTAAAACCAGGCAGATCACTGAGTCTGACCTAGTAGTGAGACCCTGAACACCCTGTAGATCCTTCCCTAAAATAAAATAAAATAAAATAAAATAAAATAAAAAGGAAGTGTATTCCTACCGGCCCCACTTGGTCACTTGAAATTCATTCCCAGGTCCCAGACATGCTTCACACAGACTTTCTCCAAGAGCCAGCACACTGGCCCTTTTAGAAGAGGTCTTAATGTGAGGCTGTTCTCTATGCAAGGATAATAACTATCCCCCAGGGCCACCCCCACCCCCGGATGAGAAAGCATAAAGACTCATGTTCCAAAAAATGAAGTCGCTATTTAAGCAGTAACAGCTACATCTGCTAATGATTAACTCTAGGATTTATTACCAATTAGGACTATAAATCTCTGCTTATTTTGGCTCCTGGAAAGTTGATTTCACTGGGGGGTCAGGGCGGGGTTGGGAGAAAGTCATTTAAGACAAAGAAGGAGAAATCCAAGTTTAAAAAGACACACTTCAGAATCAAATAGAACAAGATTTCTCAAGCACCAGAGTTGAAAGCTGGCTTGATGTGTGGTTCTGAGCCAACAGTCAAGCAGATGTCACAAGGCACCGAAGTCAGAGGAGCCGGTGCCACTCAGCAAAGGTTGTCAAGGGCCTCAAGGAGGTTCCCCAACTGAGAGGACCCCGGCATCCAGGGCATGGCATGCAAGTGGGCAGAGCAGAGTAAACAGCAGGCTTAGTTTATCCCAGGCATTTTCAGTTTTGGCTGCATAACCTCTGAAGCTCTAAAAACACACCTGCACTCGGGTTGCACAAAAGAAGGTTCAATCAGAGTTTCCAACAGTGGATGAGGCCTGGGCGTGAGAGCTGAGCTCGAGAATCACCAGTTACTTCATTTCACCCTTAAGCAGCTCAGCGTTACAGGGCTGCAAAAACTGAGAGGCCAGTAGCTCCAGAGTCATGCCGCTACAGGTGGCACCAGAGCCCAGAGCCTGCACTCTTATTCATTGTACCCCATGGCCACCAAGTCTCTGGTTCTCTGCTTTCCAGGCCCTGAATTTCATGGGGTTTTCAAGGTGGAGAATGAGGGACTAAATGATTTTTGTATGTTATTCCAAAAAATTATGGAAATAAGACAGTAACCCCTGTAAATGCTACCTGTTGCTAGGAGGATGTACTTCCCTTAGATGGAATGACATCAACAGAAAGAATTTGCCCTGGAGGGCCAGGGATGTAGCTCAGCAGAGGTGTAGCATCTGCCTGGCAAGAGAGAGGCCCCAAGTTCCATCCAGTACCAAAATAAAGAATTTGTCCTGGGAATTTCAGGCTCATCAACAGTTCTCACTCATTCATTTAATACAATATTATTAGAAGGGGCTGGGGAGATAGCTCAGTGGCTTAAGTGCCTGCTTGGCAAACACAAGGTCTTGAGTTCAACCCCCAATACCAAAAAAAAAAAAAAATTTCTTTAAAATGTTTTGAGAAAGTGGGAATATAGTGTTTCTGGTCCATAAGTATTTAACCCAAGGCAGAAAATGCAAATTCTTGGCTGGCAGCTAAGGAAGAGTAATGAATTAGGTGTCAGGAGGGAAGGTGGAGACTCTCATGACCCCCCAGGGCCTGTGTCCTAACAAGACAGCAAATTCTCACATCTATTGAGAAATTGCCACACAGGAATGGGGGGTGCAAGGTTATCAGGCTCTTCAACTTTAGGGGAAGCTGTAAATACAGGTTGCTTAATGCAAATCTCTTTTTTTTTTTGGCTTTTGGCTTTTGGCTTTTGCAGTTTCCTTTTTCTAAATTAATTACCTTTACTGGTACATTTTAGATATACGTAATGTTCACATTCATCTTAGAGAAATTTTACCTGTACATGACACAGCTTGATTCTTTTCCCCCTTCCTCTACTCTCCCCTCAAGCCCCCTTCACCTCCTTATTTATAAAAGTTTTGTTTCCATTTTTTCCTTCTTTTCTCATCATTTTTTCTTTACTTTTTCGTCCTTTCCCCTGCCCCATCCCTAGTTCCCTTTCCCATTAGAACATTTTTTTTACTATTCCACAATAGATCTCTCCAGTTTTCAAATGCCATCTAATTCAAGTCTTTTCAAACCAACGTGTAGACCAAGCAATACAGGTTGCTTGTAGCTCTGGCTTTGCCATCAAAGATGATTTCCGCAAAGTCCCCTAGATCCCAAAGCAGTGTTCGTTCACCTGTGCCTTCCCCCCACAGGTGTGCTCATTTACTTTGGGTATGGCATCTGGAACAGCACCCTGGAAATCAGCGCCCGGGAAGAGGCCTTACACCAGAGCACGTACCAGCGCTACGACGTGGACGACCCCTTCTCGGTGGAGGAGGGCTTCTCCTACGCCACCGAGGGCGAGAGCCAGGAGAACTGGGGCGGGCCTGCTGAAGACAAAGGCTTCTATTACCAACAGATGTCAGATGCGAAGGCAAACAGCCGGACAAGTAGCAAAGCGAAGAGCAAAAGCAAACACAAACAGAACTCAGAGGCCCTGATTGCAAATGATGAGTTAGATTATTCTCCAGAGTAAGGATAAACATACAGAGGGTAGCAATGGCGATTGGTTTTCAGCAACTTCACTTGTGGGCTCAAAGGTGAAGGCTTTTTTCACTCTTATTACCCCAAAGTCCATCCCCATCATAGCCTTTCACTTGCTATTTTTGCTCATCGGAATGGTTCTAAAGAAGGATTTGGCCCAGGGTTCCTAGCTGGTCTCTGTCTGAAAAAGAATAACCAAGAGGCTACACCAAATTCCATCTAAGGTACAACCAGCAGAGCTGAAGGCAGCAAATGTTTCCCAGGCCTTTGCTTTTCTGGTTGAATTCTCTTGCTACTTACTGACACCCCACGAAGCAAGGGGCAAGCTTCTCAAGCCCCAGAGAGGCTGCAGGTCCTTCGGAGACGCCACAGAGCAGGTACACACACACACACACACACACACACACACACACACACACACACCCCCGAGAGTATAAAGGCAGAGCTGTGTTCTCAGCCGTCAGGCTGAGCCCTCCTCCCCAAGTCAGCGTGAGCAGGTGGGTGTCAGCCCTTCCTCAGTGAGCAGACTCGCTCACCGCTCACTGCAAAGACATCAAAGAGCAGACACACACGTGCTTCCTTTTTTCATTCATGTTCTCCCACTTCCCAAATAGCGTTTTAGGATCCAGCAAAACAAAGGACTCTCAGACCATTTCCCCAAAAGTTTCAGATTCGGACCTAACAATATGATAAGAAGCACTCTCAAAGCTTTACTCCAAAGTGCCTGCCTGGCAAGCGCAAGATCCTGAGTTTGACCCCTGGTACCACCAAAAAAAAAAAAAAAAAAAAGCTCTACTAAAATACCCATAAAAAAATTAAATAACCATCTCTTGCCATGAAGGCCAGAAAGGCACTGGCAGAAATTAACCATCTGTCATACCTTCCCTTAGACCATGCTCTTGAGCTCCTGCTGATAGGACAATGGAGGGCAGAAGTGGAGCGTGATCTCATGGCACTAATATGCCTTGAAGAAGTGAGCATTTGTTTTTATAATCAGATAAAAGTCTTGGCAAGAAGTGACCCAGCCACTGAGATCGCATTGCAAATTCTACTTCATATTTCTAAAATTATAAATTCTGCAAGGTTGTTTTTTTTTTCATTGACTTGATTGGTGGATCCTACCTTGAAAACAAAAAAACAAAAAAACAAAACAAAAAAAAAGTTGGAACACCGCTACTTAAGTAATTACATTCCATGAGATCACATTTCACTTTTGAAGCTTACGCCTCTGGGGTAGATTACCTTTTAAAGTATTTTTCTCTGCTATTTCCCAAAGCAGTTTCACTGTAGCCCTGAGAAATAACTACCTGATAAGGTCTAAATTGGGGCCATAAGAAGGATTCTTAAAAGAATTTGCTCTGAAACAGGATAAACAGCAAACAACACAGGATATAAATTCTACTGTTGGATTTCAAGGATTCCCCCTGGCTGCCCTGAGCTGTGTATGCATGTGTGTGAAGACATGATTGTAATCAAGCTGAGATCATTGAAAGAACTTTCTGGAAGGGGGGAAAACAGTGAATTTCTTTCCCTTCCCTTCTCTCTCCTCAATTTATCACTCTGCCAAAAAGTGTTCAAAACACATCAAGTGACATTTACATCTATTCTTTCTTAAAACTTGAGGCTCATGCCTTGGCAAAAGAAGTAAGGTTCATTTTGTTGTTGTTGTTGTTGTTGTTCAATTAACACTAATTGAGAATAGGCCCAGTGCTAAGTAAAGGGGATAAGAAGAAACCTAGTGTCTGCCCTTCCAGGTCACTGTTCAGGGAGGAGATGCTGATAAACACAGACACAACAATCAAACTTGACCAGTCCTCATGCCTGATTTTCTGGGCTCTTAACATGTAAAAACCAATTAGAAGTAGATTTTAAAAAATACATTCTTAAATAAATTGCATAGCATGCCCACAACCAATGTCTACTATTACATTCAAATAACTACCATTTTTAAGGTATTTCCTATCCATCTGCACTAATTGTTTAGAACTCTGGCTTCCTGAGTACATTTTGTCACTTTCATGTCATCCTTGATGATGCTGGGTTTTCTCTTCCCTAGTGGAACCCTAAAGATACAGGGCCTGGTCTGTGACATGCATCCTTGAGGATTAACTCTACACTGATTATCAGGAATCTTTGTGAAAACAAGGTTTTAAGATGGTTTTATGACTCAAGAAATCAGACCAAATGCAGTCTGGTAAGCTTGACACACCATCTATATAGATGGAGTGAGTTACATTCATTAAATATGTTAAAAGAAAAACATAAATGTAAAATAACAAAAAGTTAACACACAAAAGAATTTGCTTTTACATATGAGTGTGAGGCCTTAAAGGCTTAAAGATCTTAAAGATCTAAGGCCTTTAGGTCTTAAAGCAGCATGGTCTGATGGCAGGTTATGTATTTCTACAGCATAGGAAGAAAGGACACTTGCTTTAGCGCTCACCAGTGGTGTTTTGGCGAAGAGCTTACGGACCACACTATTCAGAAACCATTTTTCTCAAATAGTGTCTTTACATATTTTAAGCTTTTCTCTTTATTTTTTTAAAGGTGATAGGTCCTCTCCCTAGCATTCTTAGGTTTTTTTAAAAAATCAATATTTTAGGCAAAGTTTTTCATGATCCATTGTCATATTTTCCCTCATATTTCCCAGTTTGTACAAAATAGTTCCAGATTTCACAATGCAGTTTTCAAATATCATCAATCACAAATCTGTTAGAAAGGCCCTACTACAGTTGTTCCTCAGTTTACAAACTTAGTTCTTTCCACGGTTCTGGTCACAAGCTGAATTGGATCAGTACTACATCAATTTCCCCATCAGGTCAACATTGACCCTACCCACTTAATTTGATTCAATTCTCATCCAATTTGGTTTGCAACCACAATCCTGGAAAGAATTAAGTTCACAAACTGAGGTATCCCTGTGTATTAGAAATTTATCCCCCTTAGAGCAGCCCAAGAAAGGTCTACATTTTACTGAATTCTTCTCTAGGGCATGAACTGTTCTTGAGATTTCAGTGTGTGAAATTGGTTGTTTAGAGACAATTGAGTTTTTAAAATTTTATTCTACTAATTTATTGATTCTCTGCATCTATTTAAAAAGATCTGGGCTGGTGAGATGGCTCAGTGGTCTAAAGCACCTGCTTGGAACAAGCTTGACAAAGCACAGGGACCGCGGTTCAATCCCCCAGCACCACATGCCAGCCAGCCCCGCCCTCTGGTGGGCTGAGCTGGCCACACACACACACACACACACACACACACACACTAAATAAATAAATGTAAAAAAAATTTTTTTAAAAAAATAAAAAATAAATAAAAAGATCCAAGGTAGCCATTAAGATATATATGATTCAAAACAATAATTAAGTGAAAATTTCAATAAAAATAGAAAACCAGAAAAAGGCAAAGCTAGAAGTCTGTTTAATGCACAAATGCAGAACTCTAATATGCTTTGCTAAATTTTCCAATGAGGAACACCTTAAAATAATAAAATTGGCAATAATAACAAAAAATAGGGCTGCATAATACAAACCAAGTCTTTCCCATAAAAGCAGAACATTAAATAGCACAGACCATTGAAATACATGGATAAGCCTCACATCTATATTTTACTAACTGCATGTGCCTGGTGTAGAGTGGGTAATTTGAGAAATATCTGATGGTTGGGTGGATGAATGAATGAATGAATGAATTGGAGGAAAATAAAGTATTCACCAATTATTTAGAGTGCCTACTATGTGCTATGGCATATATTTATACAACAAGTAAAATAGAAATCCAGCTCTTGGGCTGGCAAGATAGCTCAGCGGACTAAGCACCTGCTTTGACAAGTGCAGGGACCAGGGTTCAATTCCTGGTCCCACATATGGCACCGGCCCCACCTTCAGGGCTTGCTGAGCCATTGAGTCTAGGTGTGGTGGTACACGCCTGTAATCCCAGCACTGGGGAGGCTGAAAACAGGATGTCACCACAAGTCTGAGCTGCATTAAGCTGAGAATGAAAATAAAAATAAATACATAAATGAAAATAAAAATAAAGAAATCTAGCTCTTAAGAAATAAAGGGAAATAGGATATATAAACAATGCACAATAGTGGAAGTGAGATGAGAGTAGTGACTGTGTGTGATAGAGGCACAAGTATGGAAAAGATCCCTTTCCTCTGGAAAGCTTAAAAAGAGCAGAGTTCTTCTATTCTTTTGCATGAGTCTCTGGAGTGAACAGACCTTTACTAGATGGAAATGGAGAAAGGTATACCAAACACAGATGAGTATGGTGCAGGCTGTGGCTGACAGCTACTCCCGGACTAGTCTGTACTGTGATTCCTTCGAGGGAAAGCAAGGGGCTAATTTATACCTGATACATACACAGAACAATAACCAATGCTGGGTTGGTGGGTTAGTTGACCATTGAGCCAGCTGGCTCTTCTTGGGTGCAGAGAGACTAGGGACAGGATGAAAGTGTGACTCATAGAAGGCTGGACTTGTGAAAAGCTGGGCTGGTGGCTTCACTGCCCATGCAAGGCACTAGCAACTCATGCACATGCTCCAAGTTAAAAGATACCCATAGTTAAAAGCAGTATAGGATCCTTTTTTGAATCTTATATCTGATCTCATCACTAAACAAGGAAAAATAGTCTTTTACTATATGGACACACAACACATAGTTATTTATGGCCACTTTTAAAAATTTAGTAAGAAGTTTCAACAATCAAGCTAACAATTTTTTGTAGCTCTCTAAACAATAAGACCTCAGTTCCCAGTTTTATTCAACTGCAGTACTAGACCACTTTGAACTACTGAAAGAAAGTGAAAGTCAGAACTAGGTGAAAAACCCAGTTCTCCTCTGAATCAAGTATCTGTATTATAGTCATGATGAGGAATGGTTTAAAATTTAAATAAAGGGAGGGAGTGTGAGGACGAAAGGCAGTTGTTGAATTTAACAATCTAGCCTCCAGAATGTATGGATCAGTCCGGATACAAATACACTAATTATTAGGGAGCAAAACTCAAAGAAACATCTTTCCTCTGTTCTGCTGAGAAGAGTGGACAAAGTAGAGCAGGTTTATTTACAAGGGGCTTCCTCTTCTCTACATTCGTAAATAGGACCTATATCAGTTTGAGAATCATCTAGAAGGCTAGAAGAAATTACCATCCCCTCTACCAGCAGGTTTTACCAAAAGACTGAGATGTCATTGAGAAGTCTCTCTGTTAGCCACAGGAGTGCCTAATTTTGTGTCTCAGATTAGAAATGTTTCACGTATGCTGAAGTCAGACGTGTGGAAATATATCTGAAGCTCAAGGGTAGATCCACTCACCTGGTGAATGGATTTAAGCCTCAGGTTACTGACTAGTCCAGAGAGACCCTTACTTTCCTACAAAGAAGGGGAAAGGAGAAAAGAAAAGCAAATACACCCCACACCTCACTTCTGGGGTCACGTGGCATGATGTCCACAGCAAGGCTTGAGGGAAAGTCACGGTTTTCATGGAACCTGAGCTTCCCCTGCTCAGACATACTTCTCTAGCAATGAGGATTTGTCTTTTGGAGACCTTAAGAGCAAGGCCCCAGTAAGTAACCAGTCGTGGCCTGGTCATGAAAGAGCCAGGAGTTGTACTTAAGCAACCTCTAGTGCAGACGCAGCACTCAGGCCCCCGAGAGGGGGGGCGGGGCAGATGCTGCTCCCCCAGGAGCTGGCTTTGCATTCCTCAGCTGGAATGTGATGGGTGACACAAAGCCTCTTTCAAGGACATAGTTGTTGGTCCTGAGTCCCTCTTCACTTTTTTCTAAGGCTTTAAAGGAGAAGCTGTTGAGTTGGCTTTTCCCCCTCCTCAAAAACAGCTTCCTTTCAAAACTGCTGTTTTCTTCTTGCTCGTCTTGTTCTTCTTAGTAATGTGTACATCATTCTGAAATACCCATGCTGTTGCCTTTTGCCAAAACCACTTCCCCACAAGATATAGAATGTCTTCAGGTTTTTTTTGGAAGGACTTACAGCCCAGAAGGCATCAGGGCAAGTTTTGAGGCCCATCAAAAGTGAACATGTATTCTTCAGTATGGACTAAAATAGTGTTAGCATCATGAAACTACATACCACATGCATGAAACTATACAACGCACACAGGACTTTCACAGAGTTGGCTGGGGCCCAAATTTTTCTCACAGCAGGTAGCTCTGACTCCTTACTCTTTGAGAACATTTAGTGCATGTTGGTATACACCAGGGAAGATTTAAACAGCTTCATATTAGAACTAGAAAACAAGGGCAGCCTGGTGTTTTTATGTTGGGGACTCCTTTTGCACTTTTTGTTGGTTGGTTAGTTCATTTGCTCTGTTAGGCTTTCCTGACACTGACATTGACATTGATGACAATGGCTGAAGGAAATTGTGGTTCATGTGAATTTCTGGAAGTGTGCAAACTTGGAAGTGTTTACTCTGATGCTGGGATGAGGAAACTCTCCTTGCAGGCCTACTGATTGACCGCGGCAGCTACTGGTACGCCTGTCTCACTTGCAGTCCCAAAGCTGAGCATTGACCTTGGAATTCATGAACCCCTACCTTCCAAAGCAGCGACATTGTTGATGTTATATGGTGCATAAATACCTCAACTGTCAGGCTGAGTGGAGGGGCTGAATGACTTAGGGGAGCAGCGATTGTCCTCACCCCATGTAGTCATACCATCTGACAACAGGACTCAACATTCTAGTTTTTCTCACTGTGGAAAAAAAATGTTACTGTTAAATTCATATCCAAAGTTATAAATAACAGCTCGTAACTTCTACTAACTTGTTTCACTTTTGTTTTGGTCTTTGAGAAGTACAACTTGCATTTTGCAGATGGTAATTTCTGGTGGTGTTCTCTGCTATTTTTTTTTTTTTTTTTGTATAAAATTGCTGTATTTGTTGAAGTTTGTTCGCTTTGTGGTTTTTAATTCCCATTGGTGCACTGTACAATGGGTATTGTAATGTATTATGAAGAAAGAAATAATATGCAGATGTATTATGGAGTGTATTTTATTTTCAAATGACTGTGGTGTTGACAATATATTGATTTATCAAAGTATTAAGGAAAAATATTAAATTTACCAAAATGTGTATATTTTAATAAATGCATAAAGCTTTATTGTGTGCCTTTAAATTTAAAAATGAGTTTATAAATAAAGTCAGAAACAAAACTGTCTTACTATAAAATATCCACAGTAATGTAAAGCTTTTACACAAGAGACTATTGAAAAGAAAGAAAAGATAAAGGAGTTTCCCATATTATGTTAACTTACCCATATCTGAAGTCTGTTACTTTTCTCTGTTTTAAAATGGAGATGAATAAGTGAATTTTGCCTTAAGTGTTTCAATTGTCCTTTGTACAAGACAGGTAAATGAGTTCATTTTGAAACTAATTTCATTACTGTGGAAAATCCATTTTCAGAATAAAAATATTTTAAAAATTACAGCTAATCAACTAATAAAATTTAAATTTGAAAAAGCCAGTGCCATTCAACCTTTTTACTTTGCTTCTGAGAGAAGAGTGTAGACATTCTCCCTCAGTGGACTCTCAGGAGAACTGGAAGTGGTTTCATCTCCCTCTGGCCAGCTTTTTCTAACAAGTGTTCAGGGCTAGCCTTTGTTGGCCTCTGCTCCCCACACAACCTCTTTAATTACCTCATCTTTGGTGCCCCTTCTGTGCAAGCCCCAGTCCCTCTCGGTCCCTGGCACCTTTTTATATTTAGCACAGAACTTTAATTTTTACATTGAGTGTGGGGTATTGAATTTGTTGGTTCCATTTATTTTAAGAACAAATGAGAAAGTTTTACCAGCCTATAGTCCCAACCCCAATTATCATAGGATTAATGATGGCTTCATTTATTTTACTTTTCAATAGCATGAATCAAGAAGGTGTACCAGGGTACATATTTTCCCATTCCACATGAGATGTAAAAAATTGCAACCCCTTGATTTCCTGTAATTCACGGATCTCCCTTGCAAAGGTCTACCCACCTCAGTAATGGGAAGGAAACCAAACAAATATATTAATTTACAGATCCACAGTTGATTTCCAGTTCAGGGATAAATGCTCAGCGCCTTGGATTCCACCCCCAACCCTTGCTTCTCTCCAAAATGGCATCTGGAAATGGAGCTTATGTGAGCTCTCAGGAGGGGAGGAAACAGGAGGGGCAGATGAAAACTACAAGCTCTGGATCCTTACCAAGCGCTGCTCCTTGGATTGCTGCCTGGACAGGAGACCCTAGAGGGAGGACTGGCCCCTCTAGCTCTGTGAGCTTCTTGATCATGTTTCACATCCGTGTCACCAGGCCTGGCACTGACCTCAGTCATAATGTTCTGCATATGGAAGCCTCTTCTTTCAGACTTTGCTGATGTCCTTTAATGTCCGCCACAGGTTGCCCTGAGACTTGGGGAGCCAGGAGCACCTCTGATTCAAATGTCCAGCCATTTCCTTCACTGTTCATAGAAGCTGAGAGCCACTGGTGTGCTACCAGCCTGCCCGTGAGAATAGTGGTTATAGTTTCAAGACCCCTCAGTTGCCAAACAGCCGTTGTTGCAACTTACAAATATATTAGAAAAAGACAAATACTCAAAGCATGTTATATCTTGTTATTTATGTTCCTGAGGGTTTTCACTACTATTTTACCTGTATAGGAAAAACATTCAGTAATGAGGAGCTATTGAATATCACTTCCCAGCTCCACATGCAGCGACCTCACAATGGTATCTTGAAATGACCATGTGGGGAGTATTTACATCATGGAACTTGGCGAATATTAGAAAGATGAAGAGTTCAGAAGAAGATGGTCATAATGGTCACAAAATAAGCTGATGTACTTAATGCCACTGAACTGAGCACTTAAAATGGCTAAGATGGTCACTCTTATGTGCATTTTACCATGATTTAAATTTTTCTTTTCTACACACTCCTGGCTGCAAACATTTTGCAGCATACCACTGTTTATATCCTTTCCAGGTAAGTATAGCACTAACTCATCCAATGATTTTAGGCTTTTCACTCCTGCCATATCTCTACACATAAAGAAGGGGAAAGTCTGAAAAAGTATTTTCTCCCTTTATTCTACCTATTTCTCTGCCCCCATCTACCATCCACTAACACCAACAAGGTCTAGATTTTCACTTTTTTTTCTGTAGAAAGCCACAGACACACACAGACACACACACACACACACACACACACACACACACACACTCTATTGTTCTCTTTGGGGATGATATGCTTCATATATGGTAGAAGGGTTGCTCACTTTTTATCAGTGAAGAAACTATAAATGATATCCAAGAAGGATCACAGGACAACCTAGCACTAGGCATTACCAATATCAAAATTCATGATGCAGCGGCCAGGGTTCAATCCCAGTGTGCTGGGCTGGCCCAACCCCTGGAGCGCACTGAGATGGCAACTGAGACTGGGCATGGTGGCGCACACCTATAATCCCAGCACTTGGGAGGCTGAAAACAGGAGGATCACTACGAGTCCAAACTACATAGTGAGACCCTGCAGACCCTGTACTAAAATTAAAAAAAAAAATCATTGAATTAGTCAGGTGCATGCCACAGCTCCATAAGATATGCTTCTTGGGGAGCTGAGGCAGGAGGATCAAAAGTTAGAGACCAGACTGAGCAAGCATTCATCACTGGATAAATGGATGGGAAGAATGAGCTAAATACCTGTAATGGAACAGTCTGTTCCATTAAAGGGAGTAGATTTTGACAATACAGTAAGCTTTCAGGACATTATACCATGTGGAATAAACCAGTCACCAAAAGACAATGTCATATGATTCCACTTATAGGAGATACTTAGTCAAAATTTAGAGACCAAAAAAAAATGTGATTATCAAATATTATGGGAGGGAAACTAAGGACTTACTGTACATGTGGAATAGTTTCACTTTTGCAAGATGAAGAGTTCAGAAGAAGATGGTGGTAATAGTCACAAAATAACAGTAAGTGTACTGAACTGTACATTTTAAAATGACTAAAATGGTAAATCTTATGTGCATTTTACCATTTTTTTTAAATTGGGAAGAAAAAAGCTAAAGTTAATTTAGAATATCAGCGCTGCTCTAGAGGCATCTTCTCAGGCCATAACTCAAAATTAGTTTAAAGATTAAACATGCCACTAGAAATTTAAAGGATCCCTATATCCCAAACACCACCCTGGCAACTCTGCACATTTTACTCCCAACTACCAAGAACTCACCGGGTGGAAAACAATCTTTCCTGGGCCAAACTCCCTTTTTCCTCTGCCCACATGCACGGCTTCCTCCACCAGTGGCAGGTCCTTCCATTCCCAGTCGAATCCAGCAGCAAAGCACTGGGCTGAGCAGCTAGAGAAAAAGCTACATGGTCCCATTTCTGAGACCTAAAAATTCAAATTCTCCAACTCTCCAAAGTTGCCAGTTTAAATGCTTGGGATATAGGGATCCCTTAATTTTCTAGTGGAATATTTAATTTTTGAAATAATTTTGAGTTGTGGCCTGAGCAGATGCCCTTGAAGAGCAAGCCCACTCCTTACCCATCAGGGCATTTCGAGTACTTTCAGGAAGGAATGAGCCTTCTGTCAGTTAATTCGGTGAGATAAGCGCTGCGGCAAATTTTCCTTCAGAGAAGGGAAATACAAATGATTTGTGACTCTAATTAACTTCAAACACAGAAACAGGAATGCAGTTTAGAACAGAATCCAAAGAGGAAACAGTCTGTCCAAATTCAATTCTGGTGCCTGGAAGACTGATTGAATTTCCTTCAGTCAGACACTCCTCCCAGGATGGGGTGGGGAAAAGGAAGAGGGTTTCCTGGCAGTGGGGCTTCCCTGTTACGTGAAACTGTATTTCCAAAATAACCCTGCTAGTGGACTGGGCTTAAGATGGTACAAAGTGTGATATGTGTCACTGAGTTCCCTGCCAAGCCTTGTCTACTGCGTACAGGATGATGGAGATTGTGTTAACCAAGTCTACAAAGAGTAGGAAAACAGGTGCTTCACCAAGAATCCTTCCACAGCAAAGGGAACCTCACAGGCCAGCAGAGCAAAGTGCCTTTGCTCTACCTGCTCCCTGATGCCTGGAATTACTCTATTTGAAGCAAAGTTTGGTGCTCCACTAAAAGAAAATCCTTAAATGCCTTCACAGCACACTCCCTTGTAAAGAAGAAACACAATGTATAAGCCCACCCATAATGGGACATGAATGACTAATGCTCTAGCCCTTCTGAAAAAGCAGATTTGTATAAGTCATCAGCACCCTGAGACCATAATGGTAAGTGAAATAAATCAGACACACAAGCTTAAACATCAAATAGTCTCTTATATTGAGAAACAAAAAACACAAATAATGGGCAAAATAAAAGACAACAAGGAATAGGGAGCTAGATCTTCTATAAATGGAAAGGGAACCAAATGATGGGAGGGGAAGAAGAGGGGGGAGAATGGGATGGGGGGAAAATTAAGATGTGTTACATACATGTACCAAAACCATTACCAGAGGTAATGGAGTGAATCCAGGAGAGACAAGGCGTGAAAACTAGCAGCCAGAGCACAAAGACACTCTTGGATCCATTCGCTTTACACCCTTGCCCAGAACTAAATCTAAGTAGGTCAAGGGCTGGAGGACACCATAAGCCTCCTGGGACAGGAAGTCCCCAAGGACCCCTCTTAGCGGAGAAGTGGCTGGTAGATCCAAAGAGCCTTGCCCTCTTAAAGATGTCGACCCAGACTGCCATTCCTGGCTAGATGAACAAAAGCAAGACAATTTTCCATTCTCCCCATCCATAAGCAGGGAGTTGGACCGTGGTCTCTAACGTCCTGGGTCACTGCCAGGAGGACAGTGACCATACCTCTCCTGCTTCCAACTGAAGGCCAGCTCCTACTCCACGATGTAGCACACAAGAGGTGTTCAATAAATATTTATTGAAGGAATGAATGAGTAGGAGTTAAACTTTCCTTCATCATCTGGAGGGCTTTTCTCTGCTTTTGCCAAATTGAACACAACGTCAGTCACTCTACTTTAACACTCAGCAGCTCACCTCTCCGTCAGACACCAGATCCTTTGACTCACTTTTAAAAGTTGATTCTAGGGCCAGGGAGATAGCTCAGTAGAGTAAGCACTTGACTGGCAAGCACAGGGGTCTGAGTTCAATCCCTGGTTCTGCCAAAAAAATAAAAAATAAAATAAAAGTTGATTCTAGGGGCTGGGCCGGAGAGACAGCTCAGAAGCATAAGCACCTACCTGGCAAGCACAAGGATCTGAGTTCAGTCCTCGGCCCCACATGCTGTTCTATCTCCGTGGTTTCAGCCCCACATCCCTGCAGTCTTGGCCCTACATGCCATGCAGTCTCAGTCTCCGATCCCCGGGTGCCCACTGTGTGGCCCCAGAACCAGGTTTGGTGGCACACACCTACAATCCCAGCACTCAGGAAGTTGAGCCAGGAAGATCTCTGCAAGTTTGAGACCAGCCTGGGTGCTACAAAAGTGAGCACAAGGCCAGACCAAACTGCATAGTGGGACCCTGTCTCAAAAAAAAAAGTTGATTCTAACAAAATACTTAATAAGATATATGGTAAAAGTTTTACACCAAGTAATATATTTGTAATTACAAACAAATTTAGAAATAACCTAATATCTCAAAATGGAAGCTGTTTAAATTAATAAGAGCAGACTTAAAAAAGAGCCTCAATATAATCATCTCTTGAGATCTAAGGGAGATGATACCAAAATTCACAGAGGTTCAAATCTCTTCTATAAAATGGTATGGTTCTTGCACTAACAACACACACCCTTCCCTGTACTTCAGATCATCTCTAGATTAAGTATGATTCCTAATACAATGCAATTCAACATAAAGAGTTATGCTATATTGTTTGGGGAAAATAACAAGAAAATAAGTGTCAGTCTGTTCAGTACAGTTGCATTTTTCCCAAATATTTTTAATCTGTGGTTCGTTGAGTCCAAGGACATAACCCACAGAGACAGAGACAGATAGAGGTGGCTGTACTGGACAGCCACCTAAAAACACATGTTCTAAGAATATTTAATAACAGAGGAATATTCATCAACACTAAAATAAATTTTAAAAATAGGATGTAGTATGTGAGTTTCTTCTCCTCCCTGTGTCTTCAATGTGTTCTTCATCCATTTAGCAGACCCCCATTTAGCCTTCAAGCTCCTCTTAAGTACATTGCCTCTCTTGGAATTTCTGGAATTTACTCTGTCCCTCCCTCTCCTTCTCCCATCATGGGTTCTCAAAGCATTTTTGGTGTATATAACATTTCACATAATCAATACAGCTATTGTTTATCCTCTCTTCTTCTGTAAGCAGGCTCAGGGGCTGGGGGTTCAATCCCTGGGACTGCCATGCCAGCCCCACCCCTGGGGTGCGCTGAGACAGCATTTGAGATTGGGTGTGGTGGTGCATGCCTGTAATCCCAGCTCTTGGGAGGCTGTAAACAGGCAGATAACTATGACTCAGATCTAGTAGCAAGACCCTGAACACTCGGTAGACCTTTCCCTA
>NW_004524631.1:6038194-6048641 GCF_000260255.1 Octodon degus
TCAGGAATTGTAATGCCTCCTGCCTTGTCTTTATTGCCCAGAATTGCCTTTGCTATTCTAGGTCTTTTCTGGTTCCAAATAAATTTTAGGTCTTCAATATGATTCTTAGGTATTCATACAGTATAGACTTTTTCAGTCAAAGAAGCCATTAAGAGCTGAGCATGGTGGTGCATACCCGTAATTCCAGTACTCAGAAGTCTAAGGCAGGAGGACCCACAAATTCAAGACCAGAATGGGCTATATTGTAAGTTCAAGGCCAGCCTGAATATCATGGTGAGACCCTATCTCAAAAACAAGTCCATTAAGGAGCTTAGAATATAGCTCAGTGTTTGAGTACGTGCAAGACTCTGGGATCAATCCAAAATGAGTTTAAAAACCAAGTAATAAGCATTTGAATGCTTTTATGCCAAATAGTAAATAATGAAGTTCAAGTTATTATTGTTAAAAGAAAAAGTTGTATCATTAATAAATATGAAACAAAATGAAAATATCTTCTCCCATTCTTTTAATATATTGTACCATACAAATTATATTAGTGTAGTTGCATATCCATCAACAAATATACACATGTATATTTATAACCAGAGAAGACAGCTGAGAAAAGTTCACAGGACGCAAATCTCCTTACAAGCTTTACAGATTTTTTTTAAGTACCATGATTCCTATAAATAGCATGTGAAAGCAGGGCCAGGAGATGAGAGAAGGGAACGAACTGCCTGAGGTGTGCCGGAGCCTGTTTATTTCATAATAATCAAAGAGAAAAACAACCTCACTGAAGTTTTGGCAGCCTGAAACTTAAACTTCACCACTGAATAAAAGATACTAATGTCCAATTGCACATATCTATGTAAGAAAATATAATAAAGAAAATTTATCTTGATGTTCACTGGCATTTTCCAGAAAACACTAAAGATTTGATCATAAAATAAATTCACTTAACCAAACAAAAGTACATTCTAGCATCTTTCCTAAGAACACATTAATTTGAATTTATTAGTATAATGAAATTCTTCGTTGACCAAAAAAAAGCCCTGCCTTTTAGGGAAAAGACTATTGAGGGAAAGTTAGAGGCATTTTTTTTTTAATTTTTTTTATTTATTTGTGTGTGTGTGTGTGTGTGTGTGTGTGTGTGTGTGTGGCCAGCTCAGCCCACCAGGGGGCGGGGCTGGCTGGCATGTGGTGCTGGGGGATCGAACAGCGGTCCCTGTGCTTTGCTAAGCTTGTTCTAAGTAGGTGCTTTAGACCACTGAGCCATCTCACCAGCCCCAGAAGCATTTTTATTATGTATCATTATATAGTAACTTAGTGCTTTGAAAACGGGACTAAAACATGTTTTGTCTGCCTCTCACAAATTCTGTGGTGTCTTTGTTTCCATTTAACAGATTAGAAAATGGATGCGTTTGCAGCTAATTCGCGTGTTGCAGTGGCCAGATCTCCAAGAGCCCGACAGATGTTGCATCGGCCTTCCCCCACAGAACGTACGGCTCACAAGCGGCACTCTCAGTGCAGAGGCCAGCGTAACGACCTTATGACACAAGTGGGGCAAGCTTGCTGGCAACCAAATGAGCCATTGATGGGATAAAGTCATCACCCTGCAGGAGACAATTTGAGAACGCACAAAGGGAGAAGGGCTGCCGCCATGGGTGGCGAGCATATGGAACGTGTTAACTCTAGGGACAGCGCTGGCTGCAACATTCCAGGGTTCAAGGCGGGTTCAGCTGTATCCTCAGAGAACAACTCTCTAATGAGCAATGATGAGAAAGCTGGATTTGCTCTGAGGACAACTGCAGGCTTTGGAGGTGGCCCTCAGAAAGGCCACTTACCCCACCTTTCTCCACACCACTAGTGCTGCAGTGACCTGGGCCTGATTCAGCCTGGGGTTCTTGTGGTTTTTTAATCTTTTTTTCTTTTAAAGAGGGTAAAAGCAACATAAAACAATACAGAATTTCAAAACAAGGTTATAGGAAATTAACAATGGCTGTTATATTACATACTGTTATCTTCAAAGTAGTTGCTCAGATTACCAGATATACGGATGCAAGACTGATCAAACAATTAAGCATTAACTGTTCCTTTCAATAAACCAATAGAAATTAGTAATACAGGGCTGGGGTGGTAGCTCAAGAGCCTGCCTGGCAAGCACAAAGACCAGTTACCCAGTACCATACACCATGCCGGCCACCAAAACCAGCATGGTGTGCACGCCTATAATCCCAGCACTGGGGAGGCTGAGACAGGAAGATCACTATGAGTCCAAACTGCATAGTGAGACCCTGTACCAAATAAATAAATAAAAGATTTTTTTAAAACAAAATTAATAGTACAATTAGCTATCTTTTGTGTGTGTGTGTGTGTATATATATATATATATATATATATATATATATATATATATCCCTCTTTCTTCTCTCCTTTCCTCCATTCTTTTGTTCTTATCATGATATCAGAAACAAATTTGAAATCCTCACCCACAGAGTGAGGCTACCACAGACTTGGCCCAGCGCTTTCTCCCTGGGTCAGGAGGCAGAGAACAAGACCAGAGATAAAACCTGGCTCTCTTCCTTTCCATCCCAAAGCCAATCTTTTCTTTAGTGAAACAAAGGCCTTACTTCACTTCCACAAGTTTTCCAGGACTGAGAATTCAGAAAGACCGCCTGGCCTCCTGGGCTCTCTTCAAGTTTTAAATCCACACGGGTTAATTTCAAAAGGCCTCTGTGCAAATATCCTAACATTGTTTTCCTAAAGAGGCCTCACTGATGATTGATATGTTCAGGGCTTTCCAGCCCAATGATTTTGCTGCTGAAAACAGTGTGCTCACTCGCTTGCTTTGGCGTTCTGTTTGCAACTCACCTCCCCCCGGTGTGTCCCTAGCAGGACAACACTGGGAATAGCCAAGAAGTGGTGGGTGCAGTGGGCCACATCTAGCAAAGGTGCTCCCTTTTGACTCTACCTTTTTATACAGATGCCGATCCTGCCATTAATTAAGACCCCTCCACCAACAAGAGAGTCCACCCTATGCCAGCCAATTTCCCTTCCTTCCTGACATTCTGTCTGTGACATGGTGGAGAACATGAGCGCATATTTCCTCTCCCCAGAGACACAGCATCTCATTGTCCCCTGCTGCAGGAAAGCCTGTGTGCTCTTCATCTTCATGTGACTACAGATAAAGGAACAGGTCCAGAAATTAATTCTATCTCTTAAAAACTAACTTTTGCTTGGGACAGAATTTCTGTTAAAGGATTTAACACTAACCTTGACTCTCTTCTTTTCATTATATGATTCTCCAACTAATTCATTCTACTTCTTTAAGGAATAAATTCCACTTGAAGTCTGGAGTAGTGGTAAGTACACATGAGGTTTGCCAGCTAGAATAACAGGGTTCTGCTCCTGGCTATGGACTCTGAGTCAGCTCATTTAAGCGGTCTGCACCACAGTCATCTTATTCATAAAATGGGCACACTGGCAACCCTGACTCACAGGACTGTTGAACAGATTAAATAAATAACTATGTATAATGCATTCTGCCTTTAATATGTTATGAGAAAAAAGCTGTGTTTTTATCATCTCATTTCACTGTATTTTGCCGAACTTAATTTAGTTTGACTTCATAAACTCCAAGAATCTTGCCTTGGCTGCTCATTGCTCTGTAACTTTAACTACTTGTTTCATCTCCCAGGGTCCCAGCTTCTTCACTTGGCAAAAAGAGACTACACCTCCATCAGAGAGCCGTTGGAAGATATGGCTTAGGCCACAAGCTTCCCTCAAAATTCTCTTCTTTCAGACCTACTCAAAATTTTAGAGAGGGCATCCAGCTAAGAAAAGGCCAGAGCCAGCTTCACATGTTCCAGGGGCAAAAGAAGCCTACACTTGGTTTGTGCTCTCCTGTCAGCATCTTGGAAATTGCCAATAATTTGATCACTCTGAACTTACATTCTGTAAGTGAAATCGGATGGGACAATAGTCTGTAAGTGTGAGCATAAAAAACACAATGAGCAGAAAAGACACAATGCTTACATTCCCTCTTTCTTGCAGTTCTACTCACATGTAGCTTCACAAAGCCCCATAAGCAGACTCTGGGGGAACCATGAAATGTGGGAGTGCAGCAAGTTTCAAGCCAAGTTCAAAGCTAAGTGTGTGTTATTCTATGACTATGTGGGCACACTGATGGTCCCAAGGACCATGCTTCCCAATGAACCCAGCATTCACTTTACATACAGAAAGGCAGCCATGGAATTCTAGGAAAGATGCATGAATGAGAAACCCTATCACATTCTTTTTACTTCTACTAATTCATTGAATTAGTCAAATCCATTTACACTGAAAAACACTCTATCAAAGGAAAGGAAAAGATGGGGCACCCATGACTCCTCTTCTATTAGCCTTTCATTGCTCATCGGGAAACTGAGAGTTGAAAGAGTTGGCAGAATGTGTGTGCATCCACGGTAAAATAAAGAACGATCGGATCAGTTTTGTGCAACTTGCCCAGTTCAAAGAAAAAAACATTACAAGCGTGTACGTGCACTAGCAGATGGGGGATTCTGGTATTTCTGCATAAAGTTAAATGATCTTATGTTTGAATCTAAAATTTATATTGTTTAATATAAAATTTGGGTCAGTAAATTCATGTTAGTGATTTAAGTCTTTAGTCCTTTGCTATTAAATAGTAAACACAATACTACATCAAGAAAGAACACTGAAAAGGAAAGTGCTGTACATTTTAGTATTTGAAAATGTTATTTATTTATGTACTTAGTTTTTGTTTTGCTTTTTGGTATTTAGGACAGGGTCTACAGGGTCTCATTGCATAGATGGGACTCATAGTGATTCTCCTGTTTACAGCCTCCCAAGTGCTGGGATTATAGGCTCGTATCACCACGCCCAATCTCAATCACTGTCTCAGCACACCCCCAGGGGTGGGGCTGGCACAGCAGGCCCAGGGATTGAACTCCTGGGCCCTGCATGTTTTATTTTTTATTTAAAAAAAAAAAAAAAAAAAAAAAAAAAAAAAAAGCACATTTTGTTTTGTACTGAACACCTCAAATCGTGCAGCCAGCTCTGATACCGCACCTTCCTCACAGCTAAATGTGGACATGTGGCTTATCTTAAGAAAAGTCCTACTGCACTGTCAGGAACCTTTCCAAGAGAGAGCAGGCAAAGATACCTATGCTTTTGTTTGGCCCTTTCAACTTATAATGTTATACATGGCCATTGTAAACTGTGAATCCAAAAAGCCACCTCCCAACATGGTCAAAGCAGTGAGCTGGTTCCTGAGGAGCATCACCAGATGCCGCCTGGATTGTGGATTGCCAGATTTCCACATCTGGTAAAATAGATTGCATGGAATGATTCAAGCAGTGCTATGTTCATTCATCAATAAACATCCACGCATATATTGTTACTGCTTGTTGTGTGGTTGCTTTTTAAATCCACTGTGAAAAAGCAGCATTATTCCTCATATTTTTCCTTTAGCAAAATTCAGCATCCTTATACTAACTATCTGCAATGCCCAGGATGGCATGGGGGGTCACCGTTTGTGGCCTCCAGTCTGCTCTGCTAATTGTACCTGGCGGTGCCTTGTATGTGCATGCTAGTGCCAGCTGAGTCCACTACGTCTTCCTTGTACCTGTCACAATAAAAGCTGAGCTCTGATACCTGGAGAGTGAGTTTTCAAATCACTCAGACACGCAAAAGACTGACGCCTGAAAGTAAGCAACAGACCGAAGGAGAAGAAGCCCAGCTTGTTCCTCTGCAGAGTCTCAGCAGGACAGGCCCAGAAGCTAGTCCCCTTCTCTGCCAATGCCTCACTGCTTTGGACCTAATTAGATCATTAGACTTTAGACAGGTAGGAATTGACTGATTTTCTACGCCAATTTAAAAAAAAAGAGCACAAAGTTGTGAGAAAATGGAAAGTCAAGATGCCTTCATATGTCAGGAGCTTCTTATCTTTAATCTGTGCAGTGACAGGCTTCTTCTGGTATTTTATTTGCCCCTTTCACTCAAGGTGTAACTTGCCAATGTAGATTAAAGATGACAATGATAAGAAGCTAACAGTATCATCAGTCATGATATACCTGCCTGCACCACTAGATTGAGTTATTTGCAGGTGAGAACTATCTTTGTGCTTCCTTTTTATATCTGTTGGCTAATGCGTGGATGGCATTTAGCAAGTGCTCATTAAATATTTGCTTAATTAACAAATTACTGAATGATGTAGAAATAATTTATTCTTAACAGATACTCATAAGACCCATTTTAAGACAAAAATTTAGGAATTTGCTGAGACCCTGTACCAAATACTTAAAAAAGAAGAATTTGAAAAAAAAAAAAAATTGGCCTTTTTTTGGGACAGGGTTTCACTACCAGTGCAGGTTTGCCTTGAATTCACTTTGCAACCCAGGCTGGCCTCAAACTCATGACAATCCTCCTGCCTCAGACTCTCAAGTGCTGGGACAACAGGTATGTAACACCATGCCTGGCCAGATTTGCAAAATTTTAAATAATATGATTTCAGATCATGATAATATGCCAGTAAGCTCTGGGGCAGTCTAAATCTAAAAACATAGCATAATGGTGGCTTACACAGCTAGCATCAGGCACTAAAGGTCTACTTATTCACATGTTTGCTCTGGGCAGAAGGCAGAATGAGGGAGACAGTTTAACTTAACAAAGGCTTTTAGATTTACTTCATATATTAATAGCCTTAGAAAAAGTGTTTAAAATTTATAACAATTAATTCTTCAGAATGTTCTTCCTATGAAGTATCTCTTGCTTAGTGATAATTGATTCTGTCCTGATAGGATCATAGGGAGAGATTAAAAGAAATTCAATACTTAATTTAATTTTTTTTTCCAGAATCAGGGATTGAACTCAGGTCCTTGTGCTTCCCAGTCAAGCATTTATTCTACTGAGCCATCTCCCCAGCCCCTTAAATCAAATTATTGAATATTGGTGAGTACAAGGGACACATATTATTTTGGATCTTCTCACAATTCATGCCTCATTTTCTTAGTAAAACAGTGTAGGTCAAAGTGACCCCCAAAACTTCAGTGGTCTCACACTCAGGGCTTTCAGAAGGTGATTGAGTCAGGGATGGGGGGGCTTGCTAGAGCTGAATGTGCTGTTAGGTGATGGAGCCTAGTTAGAAGAGGTGGTGTATTGGACTGGGAAATAGCTCAGCACACGCAAGGACTCAGGTTCAAACTCCAGTACCTTGCCTGCCCCGAAACCAGACATGGTAGCATATGCCTGTAATCTCCCAGAGCTGGGGAGGCTGAGACAAGGTATCACCACCAGTCAGAAATGTATAGTGAGCCCCTGTATAGAAAGAATTTAAAAAAAAAAAAAAAAGGCAGTGTGACCCTCCCAGCTCTTCCCGTCTCTCTCTGCTTCCTGGCTTCCATGACATGAGCAGCTCTTTGCCCTTTCTGAGTGTCAGCCTGTCAACCACAGACTAAAATTTCTGAGGCTGTGAACCCAGATAACCCCCTCATTGTGGTTCGTGTCTAGATGTCCCCACAAAGCCTTATGCACCGTTAGATGGGGCCTTTATGGAAATAACCGAATCTAGACTGTGTGACTGCTCCGCAGTTTATTGTTGGGATTAAGGGTGCAAACGCTACACTCACCCTAAGGTAGGCAGCCTGCACAGTACAAGGGACAGAAGAAGGCTTGTCCTCTCACGCCTTCACTTACTCTTGCTGTCTTCCGCCACCATGAACTGCTGCCCTCTGCCAATGGCCACCCTGCCTCGGAGCTGCTGATTACAAACTGAAACCTCTACAAACTGTGAGCTAAATAAAGTTCTTTCCTACAACTTTGGTGTCAGGTATTTTGTCTCGGCAGTAAGAGAAAAGTAACTAAGACACCTCCTCTCCTGGAAGTCCTGTGTGTCAGGTATTATGTCTCAATGATGATAAAATGACTATGATAAACACCTTCATTTCTTTGGAGAAATCTTCCCTTTCACCACCCTCCAGGAAAAGAAACGATATGGAGCATATGACCCAGGACTGAAAAGCAGAGTGAGGAAGGTATCCGTGGGCCTCGGGGAGGAGGAACATTTGTGTTGAGGACTCGCCCTACTCTCTGCATGAACCCTCAAGCAGCAGCACAAATGAGTCCTTCTCGTGCTGAGGCCCAAGCCCAGTGGCATGGGAAGCCCTCTGCCAGGGAGGATTTTTTGGCTGAAAGTTACAATGACTCACACCTCAGGTGGCTTTGACCAAAAGATTCTAGCACTGCCTCCAGCATCCCCTGGCACTAGAAACCTGACATTACTGGGTTTCCTACTCTACAGATCTCTTTCCTGCTGCCTGCCCCCTGGAGGCTGTAAGTCCTGGGAGCTCTGCTAGCTGGACACGATAGATCTCCTTTCTTAACCTCAGTGCAAGGAGTTCCAGGACAGAACACGATTCGTCTAGCATCACTAAACATCACCTTCACCTAACATCACCTATTGAACCTCACATGGGAATAGAGAATGGTCAGGTCCTATTCAGACCACATGGCCAGTGCAAGGAAAAACGTGATGCTTCGAAGGAAGAACAGAACCAATGTGGGCATTGGATGGCCTTCTGGACCCAGCGTTGGCCACATTAGAATGCTTTGAGTCACAATTGACCCAAACACAAGAGGGGAAAGCAAAGAGGTTAAGGGGCTCAGCGGTCTGTGTCATCAGGGGGCATTTGTGAAGCTAGTTTAGAATCATCTCCATACACTATACACCACTCTGTTCTTCAGCTTCTACTTTCCCCTGCACTTTGGCCTCATTTTCCAAACTTCAGTCTTTCCACATGTCTGGAATGACAAAAGCTGAGCACTTCCAGGCTCGTGTGTTCCCAATCTTGAAATCAAGAAAGAATGTTCTGGTGCACAGCTCAGTGAAGAATGGCCCCGTTTAGATGAAACACTGGCCTCCCTTGCCAACCCGGTCTTCTCAGGGAAGTGAAGTTCCATGACTGGTCCAGCTTCAATTAGGCGCTCACCCCAAGATCAAGAAAAAAGAGCAAATGGAGCAAGAAGGAGCAGTTTACCCAGACCAGGCTCCTGCAGCCAGTGGGAAATTATTCCTCAGCAACATGGCCTTTGGCAAATCACTTTTTTTTTTTCAATGTGTTTGGTAGAGGGTCTCACTATGTAGATCAGACTCAAAGTGATTCTCCTGTTTTCAGCCTCCCAAGCACTGGGATTACAGGCACATGCAACCACACCCAGTCTCAATCACTGTCTCCGAGTACCCTGGTGGTGGGGCTGACACAGCATGCTGGGGATTGAACTCTGGCCGTTGCACTCCGCCTAAGCAGGCGCTTTAGTCTGCTGAGCTATCTGGCTGACCCGCAAATCACTTTTGCCTGCATCTGTTGGACTTTTTTCCATGGTTCTCAAATGTTAGGATACATCAGAATATCTTGGCATGCTGTTCAGAATGCAAATCCTCAAGCTCTATTCCCCATGCTGTCTCATAGATCTGGATTGGGACCAAGGAATTTCCATTTAACTGAATGAGTTGTATATGGATGGTCCTCCTGTCACACTTTAGAAGCACAGGGTAGAGCGGCTTGAGACTCCCGCTCCATCACTCCATGACTGAGGCAACCCAAGATCTTTTGTGTTTGGGGAAAGGACAAGGAGGGTAAAATCTGAATGTGAAGAGATAGAGACAGATGGACTGGGATGATGAGAGAGGTTTCCTAACTAAGAACAGAAGAGAGAGAGAGAGAGAGATTGACAGAGAGACAGAGCGACAGAGCGAGAGAGCGAGAGAGCGAGAGAGCGAGAGAGCGAGAGAGCGAGAGAGAGAGAGAGAGAGAGAGAGAGCTCTAAAGGCTCTGATCTGTTCATGGAAACCAAAGCTGAGCAAGAGAAGCACATGCTGGCCCTCAGCTGCCCACACACTCTTGTCCACAGTGGTTCCCAGGCCTCCTCTAGAGGTGCATTATTTTTTCTGACCTTTTGTTGAAATAATAAACAAAACCAGGCCGTAAAGGTCCCAAGTAAATTTGCTTCCTAGCATAGCACAGGATTAAATGTCTAGAAGGCCTGGGAAAAGGGCAAGTGATTCATTTGACCTGCTTTGTTTCTATCTCAAAATATTATGCAGAGTCCATTATGGTAGGCACAATAAAATAAAATAGAGGCTAACAGTACAGTCAGGGCTTCCCCTCCAACATAGGGCTCATGGAGTCTGTCCCCACACACACAAATTCTCTGGGGGCTAACAAGCTCCTCTCTCTGTGGACAAAAGTCCACTGAAGCAGACCTGTGAAACAGGGCAAGCAGAACCATAGGTGCCATGGCCCCCTTTTCTGCCATTGTAAATACTTCAGAAATTCTTATATTCACCATGTATTACAAATGTTTCTTATAGAACTCCACACCAACATGATTGAAAAAAATGAAAGTGTTCAAATAATTTTAAAAGATCAGCATAGTAGGGCTGGTGAGATGG
>NW_004524631.1:6049016-6104483 GCF_000260255.1 Octodon degus
TGATGACCCAGAAACTCCTCCCTAGAAATTTATCCTGAAAAGGTCATCATGTATATGTGTAAAGACTTACCCATAAAGATGTTCATGGAGATATTAGAAGACGCTAGAAAGGAAGCAAAATAGCCAACGTTTTCCTGGGATTTCACTGAGCAAGTCATGGTGCATCTGAACAAGTCAATGCTCTGCAGGCTTAGGACCTGCTGCGCAGGCTTACAGCCTTTTCCATGTGTATACAGTTCTGCACATCTTGTTAATAGAGCCTCAGTGTGTGTGTGTGTGTGTGTGTGCACGTACGTGTGCATGTGTGTGTGTGTGTGTGTGTGTGTGTGTGTGGTACACCTTGTTTGTACAGTATGGTCATTTTACTGTTCAGTACAGTACAGCAGTTTTGTCCTGTTATGCATTATAGTACTGCATGTAAGAGTAATACAAATAAGACAAAGTCATCAAGCTGGAATTTCTTTGACCATTTCTTTCTTCTGAATACTGTCATGTGTATACTACATACCAGTCTTCATTTAGCAACCCATTCATTTAACAATTCAGTCCCAGGAAGTTACTTCAGTTGGTCATTAAATGAGGAACGTTTGTACTGTTATTATTTTTATATGAGGTAAGGAAAAGGTGGCTTTTTCTTTTCTTTGCTAAATTGCTACATTGTCCAGCCTGGGCTTGAACTTATAGTCCTCCTGCCTCAGCTTCCCAGAGTGCTGAGATTATAGAATGGACTATCAAAAAGCTAAATCTACCAAGAAACTTTCAGAAACCAGACCAGTGAAACCAGTAAGCACAATAGATGAGTTCAAAAGAGAGCAGAGGGGGGCTGGGGAGATGGTTCAGTGGAATAAGCGCTTCCCTGGCAAGCACAAGGGCCTGAGTTCAATCCCTGGTTCTGCCAAAAAAAAAACCTGCTGTCTGAGCCTGTAGGCTCCAAGCATGTGTAAAGGTGGCCTCTCCTCTGACCAGGCCACAAAGGTCCTCAGATTAATGACACAAGAGCCAGGCACACAGGACTGCAAGAGTCTGCAGCTAGCACCCCTCCTTTCCCTCACCCCCTATACTCACAGCTCTCCCCACCTTTCTCCTCTTCTTTATCTCTCAGAGCAGGAGGGATACAGTGTTTCACTGTTAAGGCGTCAAAGCCTGGTCTAGTATAACATATGGTTCCCAAGAGCTGGGTGGTTGTGGCTGGGATATGCTTAACAGTCGGGTAGCTGGACGTGGGAGTGGGAGTCAGCCAAGGAGAACATCTGATTCATAGTGTATAGACGTATCCAACCATGGATGCTATCAAACTCATAATGTGACATCATCTGGCTCACAAAATTCCTAAATATTTGATAATTGGCTTGCATGAGCCATACTGGTGCTCACTAGTAGTAATTGACTCCAGCATTAGACTGAGTGTCCATATGCTATTGAGGCACAAAAACTTAAAGCCAAATTAATGATTCTGCACCAGACTTATTGGCCAGCAAAACTTCAGAAGTATTTTGAAAGGCAAAATACCCTCCCAGTATCTGTACGGTGACAGCCTCTGTGTCAGCAGGACATGGACTCGAGGCTGCTTGCTCAGGGTATGAGCCCAGGACCAGCAGCGACAGCATCCTGAGAGAGCTTGATGGAAATGCTGAGCATCGGGCCCACCCTGGCCTGCTGAGTCAGAGTCTGCCTTTAACAAGAGCCCCCGACCTGTGTGTATGCTCCTGCTTGAAAGCCATGCCTGTGTCTAACTCAACACACGAGAAATAGAGAATAGGTCTCTTAATTAAAGGAAGCCCCCAACTGTGAAAACCAAGTGCTCTCTGCCATTTGGAAGGTAACATGGATGCAAGGATAAGCAATTGCACAAGTCTCTAGTTAAAGCTTACAGTCCACATTTTCCATTTCAACAATGGGGCACAGAGCAGTGACAAGTCCTCCCGTCTCCACTCCCTTCCCCACTCCAGGGCCACAAAGCCCAAGCTCTGAGGTCCTTCGTGAGGTAAAGAAATATAGATTCCTCAAGAGCTGCTATTCAAGCCATCAGCAGCATGTGCCAATGTTCCTCCCACAAGCCCGGTTCAGTCCCCATTAAGCTGCGCATCTGGCTGTCACACACTCTTTTGTGGGGCCATCTCAATGGCCACACTGATGCAGCCTCTCCCCAGGGCCAGCCCCACAGTGGCCTCCCTGTCCTCCCAGCATGTGATGTCATGAGCATGAATGTCCTGCCAAACATTTAAGATGTTGCAGTTCACATTGTGTACATTGTATAGAGAAACAGTGACACGCAGATTTTTTTAATTAAAAAAAAAAAACCACAAGATACAGCCAAACCTTGTTCTATTGTTACATCAAACCACCAGTTCAGCACAAATATGTAACTTGTATTCTGTCATTACACAATCTTCTCTTTTGGTTGCTGTCCCTGTAACTAATATCCCTAGACTCAGAGATTTTCTTGAAATATTCTTTTCTCTACTTGGGTTTCTATTGTATTCTCAGAAAGCATGCACAGCACTGAGCCATTCTTAACTCAAAGACCCCAGCATGCAGTCTCTTCACAACACACTGCAGAGAGGGTAATAGAGCGTGGTTTGACTCTCAAAATCGTCTAACCCCTGATGATCATCAAAGAGAGAACAAGGGATGACTTCAACTGCGGTACAGAAAAGAACGAGGAAGAAGTCTTTCTGCTCACTAGTTCTCAAAATGTGGTGCAGGGACCACCTCATCAGAACCACAGGGAAGTGCAATAAGAATTGTCTGGACTCAGATCTACTGAGTTTGTCTTGAGGGGTGAAAAAAAATAAGTCTGCATTTTACCTGACTCCTTGGAAGTAACCATGAAAGTGGAAAATAGGGGTGGGGTGGCTTTAGAGTTAAACAAAATTAAATCGCTTTTAGTTGCATACAGTGTCTCTATGATGTTGACAAACTTCAAGTCTCCACATCTCTTTTCCTTCTCCCTACAATAGCTGTGGAAAGTACTAGATGTGCAAGGTCCTGACACAAACTCAGCTGCATGAATTCCCCTCACTCTGTTGATTAGGTAGAAGACTTCAGGTCTGCCATTGTCACACACACCTGAGGGTCACAGGTTGCACACCAATACAAAGATTTGGTGTAACTATTCGATAAATCATAATTGTCATGTTCTAGTGAAACTCCAGAGACAGCAGAACAAACCAGACTGAATCCTTTATGGGGCAGAGTCTATCATTCTATAGCTTGCTGTCTAATCCAAAATCCTGTAGAGTACAAATTGAGATGTGTTATAAGCATAATGTACACACACTAGACTCCAAAAGCTTAATTTAAAATTGAGGAAGCTGAGGCAGAAGGACTGCAAATTCAAAACCAGCCTATGAAACTTAGCAAAGCCTTGTCACAAAAATTTTAAATTTTGAGGGGCTGATAATGTAGCTCAGTGCTCCCTTTGTTCAGTTTTCAGTACTAGACCCCCAAAAAGGTGTAAGACTCACATGAATCAATTTCATATTGAAATAATACAATTTGGATATATGCTATCAAATAAAATGTATTAAAATTAACTTCACTCATTTATTTTTGTCTACTAGAAACTTTTATTTGTGTGTGGGGTGTGGGGTTTTTTTTCCTACTAAAACATTTTGAATTGCATAGGAGGCTCACCCATTCCTATTGCACAGTGTCATCCTAGAGAAATATCTGCCCTCCTCTCTCAAGCTGAAAATAAACCTTACCCCTGCTGTGACAGCCCACAAGATGGGATTCCCTCCTGAGTCCGGTGATGTCAATTAGAAGAGCTGTGGGATCTCCTTCTGAGAAAGCAGGGCTCAGCAGTATTCTCCCTCTCACAGGAAGCAAGGAGAAGCCTCAGGCAAGCGCCCAGGTGGGTGATGACAGCAAGTGCCTCAGGTATGAGGAACTATGAGTCCTGAAGGAGGACTCAGAGGACCCACAGCCTTACTCATCTGTCCCCTGCACTGCCTGGAGCGCCACTCACATCCATAATCGCCTCATCCTGACAAGTCTGAGTGAGGCAGCAGGGTCCTCCAGTAGTCACATGATTCAGACTCTTACACAAACTGTATCATAGCCAAGCAAATATTTTGGTCAACATGAAGATTGTCCTTTCAGATACTTCATCAAAAAATATTTCCCACCTGGCAATAACACCCCAATATACACAAATTTCTGTACAAAAACAAACAAATGATAAGTCCCAAATGGATATTTCCAAAGAGGAATGTTTGCCAGTCATTACACAATCAGCTGATGAAACCAGGTTTTTATTTGGAAAAAGCCTGCCAAAATAGATTGTGATCTGTTTGCTTTCAGCAGGCCCATAACTTGACAGTTTCTGAACTAAAAAACAAATGAAAGTTAACTGGGTATGTCTTTATCCTAAATTTATAAATCTCTACCTTTATATATTTGAACAAAATAGCGTACATTTAGGTATTATACCTAAAGATTCTGGGTTTAATTTTCCCTTTATGTTCAGCTAAATTTTTTTACTAAATAGTCAGTGCAGATAAAGGAGTTTAACTGTGTAATGCTTAGCACTTGCACTCTGCAGTTACCTATGACTTAAGGAGGTAAGTCACTCCACTTGAATAACCTACAGGACATTTATCTTACATTGTCATGACCCCACATTGCCACCACCATACAGTGAAGAAAATATAACCTTTCAATTACCCGAGACAATGCAGAAGGACTTGCTCCTAACTCACTGATTGGGCTCTCTTAAAATTACCAGTAGAGATGAGTGAGTTGTGGGGGGTTTTTTTTGTTTGTTTGTTTTTGATTTTTTTTAATCAGTAGATGATCCCTCTGGATACAACAAAAAATTGAAGGCCAGTTTTGGGGACAATTTGTTATTTTATTGCACAAGTATCTCTTAAAGAACAAAATGCACCATCTATGTTTGAAGAGGCTGGGGTCTTGGATACTGATATACCATCAGTGTTTACACCCGTAAAGCCAAATTCAACAGTACAATTTCTGTTAAACCACATCACGGCAAGACAGACCAGAACAAAAGCAGAGAGAGAAAGTAGATAAAGCTCTAAAACTGTGTTAATTCAATGCATATGCAGGATTAAAAACTACATCATACAAACCTGGAACTGAAAACTGTTTTGTGGAATGTCAGTGAAAGTTATATTCATTTTTACTGTTATTTATTGGATAATTAAAGTCTATTTGGTTCATTTCCTTCATACTGATGAATTGAGAATTTCAGGAAAACCATGGTTATAAAAATGATCAATCTTGAAAAATTATGTACAGATAAATGTAAAATCAGAAACTAAAAAATATCCCCACCCCCTGCACTCAACTTATAAAAGGGAAACTCTCCCGCGAAGAGAAAAGCCCAAGTTCCCCTCCCCCCACCCATGTCCTGTTCTGTGTCGCTATCTCCTCTGAGTAAGCGACCTTGGAACTGAAGAGGAGAGAAAGAACACAGAGGCATCTTTATGAGGAGCCTATTGTCATCTGTAACAGTTTGAAAAGTATCTTTTATTTCTCTGCCCCACCCATAGCCAACTCAGCAACGTTTGTGAAACATTTAATATTTAGAAAGAAACAAAATTGTTTTTTGTTTTTAAATAAACAGCAAAGGAATTCCGAGAAAAGAGCTAAGAGTGGGCATTACCGTGAGAAAACGAGATGGGCATTATCTGAGCTACAGATTTCTTTTAAGGGACCCAGAAGGTGGTGGGCAGACGTGGTGTTAAGACTGCAAAACGCCAGGCGGGCTGCTTTGTAGGCTTCGGCGTGGTGACTGGCGGAGGACTGGGTCCTGCTCCCCCTGGCCGCCGAGCCACCCGGGGCCGCCCGGCACCTGCAGCCCCCGCGGGCGGGCGCCGGCTCACACGTGCGCGCTCTTGGCGTGGGTCGGCGAGCTGGAGCCCGAGGAGTAGTAGAAGCGGTTTTCTCCGAAGGACTGCGCGTCTCCGGCACAGCAGACGATGACGCAGCCGCCCACGAGGCACAGCACGGCCCCGATCCAGCCCGCGTACAGGGAGTAGCCGAAGCTCACGATGGTGGTCTCGCGGTGGGCACACACCGGGAACCAGATGGTGGCCACGATGGCGCAGAGAGCTGGGGAGACAGAGAGAGGCGTGACCAGCTCATCCCACGGACGCCTGCCTGCCAGCTCCTGCAGGCCGGGTCAGCAGGACTGGGGGTTGCCCTGCTCCCGGGACAGCTGAAACCTCAACGTTTGCATTTACAGAAAAAGCTGCCAGCTTGTGTCCAACTTACTTCTTTCAACAGGTGACAAAGAGGAAAGCATTCACTTAAAAACCAAGAAGTAGGGCCTGGGGACATAGCTCAGAGGCCCAGGGCCTGCCTGGCAAGCACAAGGTCCTGAGTTCGATTCCTGACATCTAAAAACAAAACTAAATACACAGAAAACTCAATAAGTAAATTATTTAATACTAAAAAATATGTATTTCTTTTCACTTCTACATCATGCCTTTGCATCTATAGTTACAATTCTTTCCTAGTCACATTATAATTATCTTTTTGTGTATCTATCTCTCATTCGAGGCTCTGAGGTCCTTGAAGGTGGGGTCATGTCTTATTTATACCTCAACACTCGTGTTTAGGTCAGTATCAGCCATATCGTGTATGCCCAACACACTCAAATAACTGACCCAGAGATGGGAAGTAAGACAGCCTCCCCCATAAGTTTTCACTCTACTCTGTCAGCTTGGCCAATTCTCGATACCAGGACCTCAAGAAGCTACGCAGTTCTCTTGCTGTGGTAGTAAATATTGCTAGACATAAGTGGAATATCAGGTAAGGGTTTGAGTTTTTGTTACGCTAGTCACAATCACAAAATCCCACCACACAAATGAAGAATCCCTAGAGTAAAAGAACTCACTATTCACAGATTTCATGATGATGATATTTGTTATGTCACAGTGTTAGAACTTCATGCTTTTACATCAATTAAATCTAATCAGATTTAGTTTAGAGTTTATAGATTTGGAAATGCCTTCTATCTTATTTAGTTTTGCTCTTCCTCTGAAGAAAAATAATAGAACAAAAGCAAGCAAGAGCCTATGGAGATACCTTTTTAAAAAACACTTAGACCAGAACTACCAATAGGGTAGCCACAGCTACATGGAGCCATTGAACATCTGTCCTGAGGCGAATGAGGCTGAAGAACTGAATTTGCAATTTTAGTTAATTTTCACTTAAATGGCCACAGGCGGTTAGTGGCTGTTCTATTAAGACAACGTAACTCCAAAGTTAACTCAGTGACTTCTTTAGGTACCATTTAATTTCTCACAAGTGGGACAGAGATTTTAGTTGAAATTTCAAGTTGAAATGACACATTAAATTTGGCAGATGCAAAACTAATAATGAGGTTTCAGTGGTTAACTACAAAAGCCCCCAACAAATTCAAAACAGAGCATTGTTACCAGTCTGGTATTTGCTAATCTTGAGTGCCCTTTTCTCTTTCAACTCAGCAAGGTTTTTCTTGATTTTCATTTTCACACCAAGTGATTTTTCTAACTCAACTTTTTCGTCCAAAAAGAAAAATACATTTTTTCTTCAATGTAAGCATTTAAATATAACAGCCAGTACATTCACTCTAAACTGAAGAAATAAGGGTCTTCAAAGACACTTAAAGTTTCTCATTGCACTTTTATAATTTATGATGAAGATTTTTGTTGCCAATGCAATCAACTCACCCCCACAAACTATAGACACACATAAATGGCCAGGTCTCCTATCCTTAAAATTTATAGCACCAAGTGTAAGTCAGGGGCTAGAAAGGTTTGAATTGCCCTGATTGGCTTATTTTGCTTTTTGGTTTTTTTTGAGACAGTGTCTTGCTTTGTAGTTTAAGCTGGCCTTGAACTGACTATGTAGTCCAAGCTGGCTTCGAACCCATGGGAATCTTTCTGCCTTTGCCTCTGGAATGTTAATATTACATTTATGCACCATGGTTTCGATCAGCCTAAATTCACTCCATTAATTGTGAACCAGTCTACACAATTAAGTTTACACTGAATTTATCCAGATTAACTAAGTGGCTAAAATCTTACCTGTTAATGACTTCCTTTCTCTTAAAAAAGAAAAGTAGATGAAATAACATCTACTTCCATAATACTTTTTATATGACAAGATATAATTTCCTTCTGTGAAGAATGTTTAAGAAGACCAGTGGGGGCCGGGGAGATGGCTCAGTAGGATAAGCGCTTGACTGGCAAACGCAAGGATCTCAGTTCAATCTCCGGTTCCGCCAAAAAAAAAAAAAAAAAAAAGAGAAATTGTTGTGCTGGTGTTAGTGAGCTTCCTATAGCTCTGTTGCAATACTCACTAAGAAGACCAGTGTTTGAGTTTTCCTTTTCCTGCTAGGTTTTGAAAACCTCAGAAACAGAGAAAAGTCTTTTTCTCTCTTCTTCTAGCTATGGATTCCAAAGCAAGCACTCCTGGAGAATTCCATTTAGCCAAGCATAGAGAAAATCTTTTTTCTGTGAGGCCAGGAGTCAGAAATTCTGTTCCAAAGTATTTCGGCCTGAGAGAACTGCTATAGATTCCCCAGAGCAATATACAATACTCACATACCCAGAGATCCCCAATCTAGCAAGGGTTTTCAGGCCCCAGGTTTGTTTAGAATGAAAAAGTGCACAATGAAAAGATGAATTAGGTAGGGAAAAAAATTTTAATTCCTAAGCAACTGGTTTGGTTCAATCCAACAAATCTTTCCCATAAGCAGTTAACTGGCTTCAAAACAGCTTATGGTTCTAATTATGTTTTATGTTTTTCAATTTTTTGCATTTACACATTCAACACACAGGCACACACATACACAAAGGTATTCCCAAAGAATCTCATGAAACCAAATGATTGTCAGATTTGGTTTAGATCTTATAGAATAAGACCCAGAAAATTGCCAGTAAATACATCTAATTCATTCCCATTTTTTAGGCAAAGTAATAAAATAGAATTATATCTAGACAGGGAAAGAATCGGGCTTGATATTCTACAAATAACCATCTTAGAGATGTTGGTAGATTCTACTGTAATATAATGTATTAATAAAAGAGAAACAAGGAAGACGTCTGAACATTGTAAAATGAACCTCTTACGGTTGGGTAAATAAGTTGGTGGACAGAGGGAAGGCAGAGGAATGGGTAGGTAGGTGAGAGATGACCCCACTTCAGGTCTACATTTCCCTTCCTATACCACAACTGATTTTCAAGCTCACAAGCTCACGATTTACCTCACTAAATATCTCCTGCTTTCATAATCCATGCAAAACAAGGCAAATGAGTACCAGCAGGCTCTTCATTTCCTGGTAGATAAATGATCCTGGGTGGAATTCCTGTGGCGCTCAAAGATGAACCACATCAAAACCACTCTGAAATGACAGGCCCCACGAAATGAGAGGAAATGAGAGGCGCGCTAGGAACCCTGACCTTCGCCTGAACTCCAGAGGAAAAACGTGTGGAACCTAAGAAAGGAGAATTTGTTAAATTTCAGCAATGGCTTGACGGAAAAACGGATGCATTTTGGTGAGTAAAGTTAAAAGTGTAAGTGAAATCACTGCTTAACTAAAACATTGTGAAATATTAATAAAACTGGCATTATTTTCTTGGATTTTTTTGTATGTGTGAAGTACTAGGAATTAAGCCCAGGCAAGACATTCGCACTGAGCTACAACCAGAGTGCACCCATCTTTTGTGTTTGCATTTTTTTTGTTTGTTTGTTTTTTAGACAGTCTTGCTAAATCACTAGCTTGCCCAGGTTGGGCTACATTTACAGCAGTGCACCCCACACCTAGACCAGTGTTATTAAAGACACAGAAGGCTTGCTAGATTTATTTCTAGTTGTTGACAAAAAAGGAAAAAAAAATCTTAGGATGTGCTGATATTTGGAGAATACCAGGTGTTGTTCTAAAATATCCATCACCATTAAGGTAAAGAAAATTGAAGAAACACAGAGGGCATTTTTCACTCTTTTCATTTTATGTCATCAGGTTTTATTTTTCAATTAAGCCTCTAAAAACAAGATAAGAACATGAGCAGTGATTTTTTCAGGCTCTTTTCCCTTGTTTGCCTTCCACAGATACAAAGGGATGCGGGGAGAATGGCTGCTATTTGTTCCCAGGGAATAGAAAGCAAAATTGCAGATATTCTTAAAGAATATAAGAATAGGAAGGAGTGGAGAAGAAGAGAAGAAAGCGTCACCCTGTACAAATATGCATCTGGGCTTGGTCTTCTCATAAGGAGAATCTCTTGCTCATCAATGAATGAAATTGAGTACCTCTTTGGGAGCAAATTTCAAATAATGTTAGCACAATGTATTCTTTAATCGATAGAACATCCTCCTGTTACAAATTAACAATGGTTTGACTTAACCAAGCAGAATTGGCATGGCAGTTTTAAAGCAATAAAACTTTAATATCGCTTTCAGTCTTTAAAGGGATTAAATAACACCTAGTAAAATTAGAGAATGAAATAAAGGTGACGCATACTTCCTCATAAATATGTATGATTATTACACATCAATTAAAATTTTACTTGTAAAAAAAGGAAAAGCAAATGTGATCAAGTTAAATACAATTGATATAGATGTGTTTGATTCTAGCAGTAATAACTCACAGCCAAGGAGGACAAGGATGATAAGTACTAGGAATTAAAGCAGAGCAAAATCAGCTTTGACACGGACATCTCGACCCTTTCCTAATGACCGCCTCTTTTTCCAGCCTGTCACTCTCAATACGAGGCACTGAAAGGACTTTGGAGGGTGATGAGTTTAGTGTAAGGTATCATTTCATTAAAAATCACTTAAGTTGCTGCAACTATGCTGTAATAATGAAGGGAAATTCTTCCTTGATATGCTAAGGTTTGCGTCCTGGAAGAAATGGAGAAGTAAAGAGGTGGAACGAATAATCCATGAGTTCCTCATTGCTGAGAGGGAGCTTGAGTTCAGAGGGATCTATTACACCATTCCTTCTACTTCTGTACATTTGAAACTTATCACAATAAAACTTTTTTTTAATCCACCTCTAGTTAACATTTTACAAGATATTGAACACTGCCTTCTATAATCAATGCTATTATAGCACAGGAACTAAGCAGCAACCCATTTTAGCTTTTCACAAAGATTATTCCAGGAGACAAGTAATGAGATTTCTAGTAAGCCAATGGCCAACGTCATATTTATTAACTGTTCTTGTTTAAATCTTTTTTTTTCTCGTCTGTCTCATTAAACAGCTGTCAGAGGATTACAGCTCCTATATAAGTGACTTTTAGAAAAAATTAAAATGTTTAATACTCAATAATGAATTATTATTTTGCTGATAGGCTTTCAAAATTTTTCCCTTTATTTTTTCCATTCATTGTTTTCCCTAAGACTTTTTAAGGAGCTTTTTGGTTTTCAGTTTCTGTCTTTTTCATTTGTTATAATGCTAGAATTTTTTCCCCCCAGCGGGGGGAAGAGTATACAGGGTGTTCAGGTTCTCACTACTATATCCGACTTGTAGTAATCCACCTGTTTACAGCCTCCCAAGAGCTGGGATTACAGGTGCACACCACCACGCCCAGTCTGAATTGCTGTTTCAGGGTGCCCCAGGGGCAGGGCCAGCATGGCAGCCCCAGGGATCAAACACCCCACCCTCCCACCTCACCCCACCCCAACCCCAACCCCCAACCCCCCACCCCCGTACTTTAATCTGCCACTGAGTCACTTCCATAATCCCTTATCATCTTTTTTTTAAAGCATAAAATTTAAAAACAGGCAGGGTTCATTTCATGCCTCTAAGTTTACTGCTAAAGTCACTGTAAACCACAGGCATGTTTAGGTACCACATCCTTTGTCCCACCCACACAAAATATTATTTAGATTAGGGATTTGTTGGTATAAAGTTAATGAGATTGGAGGAAGATTTTTCTAATCATTCTCCCAACACCCTTGGATTAAGCATATCTCTACTTATTCCACACCCAAGGAGTCCTTTTTCCTGTAGGACATTTGATTCGGTGTGTGTGATAGGCTGTTTGTCCCACGTTTGCCTGCACTTTATTTTGCCATAATTTCTTCTGAAATTTCCAAGTTAAAACAACTTTTTCCACTATGAAATAAGATTACTGGAACCATATTTTTTAAAAAGAAGAAGAGAAAACAAAAACATTCCATGTAGGAAGCAAAGTACATTTCCATTCCTTTTATCCCCTACCTCAGTCCTTAAAAACACCCAAATAAAAGTATCTTCTAACTCACAGTAGTGTAACAATTAGCCTAAGCCAGAACTAAGATCCAGAGTTTTTCAGGAAGGTGGGTCACTGTGGGTTTTCATGATGAGAAGCAAAAATCTCCAACTACTCAAATCACATTCTGGTTTTTAGAGTTAACAAAGGAAATATTTCCATGATCCCAGAATTCAGGTGGCATTTCCAGAAGCAGACTGCTGTCTCTCTTCACCACTTGGGAGTATAGAGATGACACCGCAGAAAGGACACTTGACTGGAAAAAGAGCACCCGCCCTCTGGGTGAGCGCTCTGTTTCCTCTAAGACAACAGCTATAATCCGCTAATGAGCACTTCCTATGAGCCAGATACCATACTAAGTATTTTTTTATATCATTTCACACGTCTTACCAACCTGGGAAGTAGAAATTATTTTTCCCATTTTATATAGAAAGACTCAGATACATCTGCCCCAGTTCACACAGCTGGAAAGCAGGAGAATCCACCAGACTCCAACTGATAAGATCTAGCCTTGAGGGAGTCTCTCGAAAACCTGCAAACAGATAAGATTCCTTCCGTCCAGCTCAGATCCGAGGCATCTGCTGCTCCTTGAGCCACTCAACCAGCTTAAGAGCCAGCAGCACCAGGCTCCTGTTCCTACCCACAGCAGGAACCAAATCTCCACACCATCAACCAAGCCTGCTGAGAAGATAGAGTTGTAGGACAGGCAAAGTATTTTTAAGCTTTCAGAAAGATAGTCACGATATGGAACATCAGAAAGAAATGATTTTAATTGTGTCAACACTTTCCATCCCAGGACTAGCGTGAGCCCAGCTCCAGTGTTGCCCCATCCATCCCCTTTGGTCCGGAACCAGACCTCAGCTGGAGTGCCATCCGGTGACCCCTAGCACCCAGCATGGGCCCAGCCCCAGCTTCTCCGAGAGAGTGAAAGAAACCAGCCTGGAACAACACAAAGAGGCCCTTCACTCTCCCGCTCCTCCCTCGGATCAGCCAAGGCTAGAAAACAAGGCACTGGGGGCTCCGATGAGAAGACCTAGAGATCAGCAGGTGCCACACTTGAGACAATGAGCTTTACATTCCCAGAGCTGGCTTGTTCCAGTCAAAACAGCATCCACCCCAAAGGCAATGACCCACTGAGAACTAAATCTGGGCAGGAGTGAAGAAGAGGCAGCCGGTACTGGAAATGCAGTGGTGTACGTGGGCTGTGAGCGGCCCTCGCACATTCAGGTTTTGAACAGTTGGAAAGGTGCAGTCTCCTTGGGGGCTGGGTTACTCAGGTCCCCATTTCCCTGTGGTTTCAACTCCAGACAGGCAAATAGGGACTTCCCTTGCTTCCCTTGCCTATGATGCTATCCTCTGTGTGCCAAACTATCTTTGAAAGATAAAGAAAACTAATTCAGCTAGACAGCTTCAAACCACTGGTTTCTGTTTTCCCCTCCAGGGAATCCTGGTTATTCAGCTAGAAAACATATTTTTAGAGTTTTTGAAAGCCAATTTGTCTCTGGATACTTTGCTTTTTATCCCTCCATTTTCCACAGTTTGTTGGCATTGGTTTGGACATATTCTCTCACTGTGGACACTCCATGAGTCTTGTGCGAAAGGCTAGGATGTCTGGAGATAAATGCCTACACAACACACACTTACTGTTTGCCATTCCCAGAGCACCAAAGAACCTTCTGGAGATTCCAAGAGAATGTGAGGAAAGGAACAAGCAGCAAGTGCCAAGGAGGAGGAAAATTCATCTGGATCCCACAGTGCAGTTTGCCTGTAGGGCACTGATCTTCCCATTGGAAAGGGAATTGGACCTCTGAGCCCCAGGAAGCTCTATAAGAAGGGCATACCCACGAGGAGGAGCACAGAGGCTGATTAATGTTCCTTATGGCCCTCACACACTGACTGTGACCAGAATCAAATTTTCCACGGATTCTTGAAGGAAGTTATAATGGTCTTTTTCTACTTTCACCCCTGTTAGGACACACACGAACACACACACACACACACACACACACACACACACACACACACACACACGGGCAAACAGCTCTACTTAAAGTTCTCCACAGTTACACAAACCCCGACCCTTTCATAGTCATGAGCAGTGAGGCCCTCTCACTTCCCCTCATTGGGGCTTAAGAAGGCTCCTGTGGGAGGTGACCCTCACCAGGTGGCATCTGTGCATACAGATTCCTGACACCTTTCCCCAACCCCTTAAGGACCTGATCTAGTATGCCAGTTCCTTGTCCCAAGAGAAAATAACTATAAACTACATCCACACCGGTTTCTCTTTCATTCATATGCACATTTTAATAAGAATTGCTATTCTTAAAATTCATTTCTTTCATAAAGATTTATGCTAATGGCATCAGCATCTAAAAAATAAAAAACAGAAATTAAATCACCAAAGAGAAGAGAGCAAAGAGGACTCTCTGCTGGTTGTTGCGTCAAGCTTTGTGTACAAGTACAAGCAGCAAAACTGAACAACACATTCCCTCTCCAAGCAACAAAACTGAACAACTAAACAAAACTGACTGGGCCGTCCCCTTGGCCTGGACAGCCCTCCTCTCCAATCCATGGCCTGACCAGTCTCACTGTAACTCTCAAGAGTCATCCCTGGGCTCCTTGGCTCTGGGAAACTCCTTCAGTCCGGATGAGCTGCCTTCCTGCACATGTGCAGAGCCTGGGTACCATTTTAGATATGCACTGGCCACACGCTATCAAGGTGTCTGTGTGTCCTTAGAACACAAGCTGCTTCTTTTCTCCATCATTCCCAGCCCCTGATACCCAT
Source organism: Octodon degus (assembly GCF_000260255.1). NCBI lineage: Eukaryota > Metazoa > Chordata > Mammalia > Rodentia > Octodontidae > Octodon > Octodon degus. Next base: position 6,064,011 of record NW_004524631.1, read on the forward strand.
GCCTAATGAACACTTACTGAATAAGAATAGTGAATCCTCATCTACTGGTCTGCCAGCCTCAAGCCTTTTCTCTCGCCCTCCTCTTCCTCTAGTCTTTGCAGAGCAACTGAGGCTCTCAGTCTTGGTTGCACTGAGGATCATCTCAGCTTCTTCCAAAAACCATATTTCCATGACCTGATCCCCAGAAAATTCTGATTTAATTGTACCTCTGTGAAAACTGGATGCAAGTGTTCTGAAAGGGAAGCCCATCTGTGGCCTGGGTAGAGCCAGCCACCATGGAGCTTTCTCCTGTTCTCTGGTCTTTCTCTCAAGTATTTCCCACTCTCAAAATCTTCTCTTTATTTTTCTTTTTTTTTAAAGAAAAAAAACCTCATTTTCATAGTCAGCATGCCTCAAGATATCACTTATCCTTTTGTTTAAATTTCCCATAAATATAAACAGACCTTGGGTATCCAGGTGTTGCTCAGTGGATTCCCTTGGCTTCTTGTCACATTTCTCTTGAACTAGATGAAGCAGCAACCCTAGGATCTGAGACAGATCAGGATCCCCCAGAGCAGAGGTGCCACAGAGAAAGCTTACCCAGTAGAATAAGCAGAACACCAGCCAGCTGGGCCCTCCTGTACTTGGCCACACCGGGCTCATGGCCCATCCGGATGCAGGGCAGAACCGTCAGCAGGAGCAGAATGGCCGGCAGACCCAGAACTGAAGCAGCAATCATTAAGGCTCGGCAAGCCTGCACATAGCCTGGGGATGAGAACATGAAGAGGTGCATTAGACCTTGGATCCCTGTCCCCAGGAATTCAGCACTGCCTTCCTTTCTTCTCCTCATCCCCTTCCCAAGACTTCTAAACTGTGCTTAATGTTATCCAAAATCAGCACAGTCTTAGAGCAACTCAGCGATGAGAAGGGGAGCTAGAGAATTGGAACAGGGACCCCAGGTTTATACTACTTGGAGAGGTTCGAGACTGAAGGAGCCAAGAGCCTATCTTCATTATTAAATTACCTGGGATAACATTCAGATGAAAATTCGAATCTGCAAAGAAAATAAATGATGACGGTGTGTGCTGGTTCCAGTCTGCTGGTGTTTGCTCTATATATGACCTTGTCTTATTGGCCTCATCTTCAGTGTAAGAAGATATGCTACTTATGTAAATGTAAAAATCTCTCAATCTCTCTCTCTCTCTCTCTCTCTCTCTCTCTCTCTCTCTCTCTCTCTCTCAGAACCAGGGATTGAACTCAGAACCTTGTATTTGCTTGCCAGGGAAGCACTTATTCTACTGAGCCACCTCCCCGGCCAGCCTACATCTCTTTGATGGCATTCCACTGAAGTGTAGCATTCCTCCTCACGGTTGCTAGAGCACCTACTATGGTAAGTACTGGCACAAGGCTAGCTACTATAGTTGATGTTATCTGTGTCGGTGCGGTGCCTTCATCTGCAGATGCACTTCCTGATTTCTGTCTTGAACCATGCGATTTTAATTCACATGGATTTGGGCAATGTGTAGCCTTGAACTCAGCTAAACTGTAAATTGAACCTCTGGCCTCCTTTTTCTGCTGTCCAAAGAAGCAGCCATCTCATGAATCTTGTCCCCCACAGAGGTCAGGCTCCACCTCCCGCATCACCCGAGGTGCTCAGCATGGTTCTCCTTCATCCACTGTGGTCCAAAAGTTACTTCTCCAGCCCTGAAGATCTTGGAAGGAAAACACCGGCTTGGTTTTCATGTGCCCACAAATGATGATGCAAACAAGCAATTGCAAGTGAAAGGACAAACGAAATGAATAATAAAAGAGTAGAGAGCAAAGCCATCTGAAATTTATGCTGTCAAATAAAATGTTAAGTAATAATTTTATTGCAAAGGAAATTATATTATGTACAATAGTCATGCAGAATACATCAGACAAGGTACTGAGAGAATTTCACAGACTTCATTTGGTGTTTTACTTTCAAATTTATGGTTTCTCATCACAACATTCTCCTTTCAAAAAAAAGTTGGTTTTTTTTTTTTTTTACCTTCCCTTTTTTGCCCAGGCAAAGTTAGAGCTAGTGGCCTGAGGAGGGGAGAGCTAACAGCAAAGCCAGGAAAGTAACCCCAATCCTGCCTCACACACCAGGACTCTTCTTAAATCCAGTCTTTCCTAGGCACCAAGACCCGTCCTGAGCACTGCCTCTCAGCAAGGTATGTTTCGCCAGAGTTCAGACTCCACAAAGCTCTTTTCCAAACACGGCACCTCTCCTCTCCGTTTCTTCAGAATTAGAGACAATCAAGTATCTCTTGACAGGAAGACTCCCCCAGAGAGGAATGGGAGAGGTCCCCACCCTGCTCCTGCAGCTTATGGGAAGAGTCAGAGCTAACACAAAGGATGCAGTCAACCAGGACCCGAAGTTCTGAAGTGCAAGGCACAGGCTGTCCACATGCTATGAGGCCAAGGTCATATCTGGAAGTTAAAAGTTGGACAGGGAGGACAGACTCTGCCCCCATTCAAGGCATAAGGGGGGGGTTAGTAGGAAGGATTAGGCTCCTCCCAAAAAAAATGTAGGAGGGGGGCATTCTCTGAAAACAAATGACTTGTCGCTAAACACTCAGTACCATTAACTCCAGTAGAAACAAAGAATAAATGTGTGTTTTGTAAAAGGTCCACAGAAATTTCATGCCCAGCTTTAATGTTAAAAATCCTAGCTTCCGGTGTTGGAGCATCTACTACACCAAAGGAGGTTTAGATTTCTTGCCTCATTTAATCCCAAGACAATCCTGAAAGACAAGCACTTGGGTCAATTTTAGTTTTTAAAAGTGGACAACTGCGCTTAACAATTTATCCCAAGTTACCCGGATGCTGAGTGCCGCATCGCAGGAGTCCTGTGCATGAATGTGAAGGACAGCTTCGACTGAAGCTGGATCCAGATGTAAGTTCCCTAATGTCTGTCTTTCTGAGAATCCAAAATGGAGGAGAGGATGGAGAAGACAAGCCTGATGGGTGCACTGTGCGCACCCACTATGCACAAGGGCAACGCCGGCACCGAGAGAGGGTGCAAAATGAGTAGGACGCCGTCTGCATCTTCAAGGAATTTTAAATGTAGAATTTAACTCAGCAACCTTTTTTTTAATGCGCTGTCACAGGAATGAGAGTCAAGCAGTTGGGCCCTGGGGAAGAGTGATCCCAACTGCCAGGCCTGGGAAGTGGGGTTCATGTGGAGACACCTAACAGGGTGCAGTCTCTGGGGAAAGACTCTTCCTGGAGAAGGCCCTAAGTGAGCGTCTCCCAGCCTCTGGCTCCACGGCCGGCTGGCCGGCTTCTGCCCTCCTAAGGAAGCCGCTTCTCTGCATCCTCAAAGCCACCACGCAGGGGCTGGAGGGAGCGGAAGCCAACCCAGCAGGACAGATTCCAGCAGCCACCCTGAATGAGCCGAGACCTCCCTCTCGTCCAACTGGCACAGAATTGAAACTGTTGCCCAGAGTTTTCCTGCAGGATGGCAAAGGAAGATGGGACCCAGACCCCCAGCCCCCGAGGCCGTCAGTCCTGCCCCGGGCTCCCACCTGGAGACACAGCTGGGGTCGGGGCCGGGGTGACTTCAACAGCCTCTAGCCCTCAGGAGTCCCGCTCTTCCCAACGCCCCCCACCCCCAGACAACCCGGAGCCGTGCAGGCGGCTCCGCTGCCCGCGTTGGCGCTCGCTGCCGCTGTCGCCTCCACAGCAGAGACGGTGGGGATGGAAGACCCAGCATAGGCCATGGGGACTGCGAGCGCCACCCCGGGATTTGCTCAGTGGGGCCGCCGTGGGCGCCCTTGGCGAGGCTAGGAGCACCCTGACTCCAGCGGCGCCGGGTGAACCGCTCACGTACGGCGTGTCCTGTCGCCCCTCGGGTCTGCGCGACAGGGCGAGCAGGGAGTCTGTGGGAGAGGTCGGGCAAGGGTCATGAGGAGTTCTGGTCCACGGACCTCGGGGCGGGAGGGGGATGAGCTCCTACAGCTGCCTGCGTCTCCATCTCCGTTCATGAAATCCTCAGAGCGCCTGAGTCAGCGCTGCACAAAGGACTATTATCCCAAATTCCAGATGGGAAAACTGAGGCCGAGAGGGGGTACGTTTAGGGCTGCCCAATTGTCCTACACTAAGATGGGGCTGGAGGTATCCAAAATGTGTCCCCCGGCCTCTGAGTCCCAAAATGTTTCTGTGAATATTAATAGCCCCGTCTCCGGTCCAGCCGGAGGGCACAGTCCGCAAGCGGAGTCCTTACCGGGCAGGATGAGAATGTCCACCAGGGGCTTGCAGTGGTACAGCCCGGTGGCCATGACGCAGTCGGCCCACAGCCCCTTGGAGCCCAGCTCATCCAACTTGCGGCAGGTGGGGATGGTGTAGCCGCAGGTCACCACCCAGTCGTTGGTGGACGTGGTCACAATGATGCCGATCCAGCCCACGAAGCTCGTGACGAAGCCCACCACCTGCAGGCACGTGGCCACCATGGTGGCCTCCCCGACGTCCGCGCACCTAGCCCCTCTCCGCTGTGCCCAGGCCGCAGGATGGACAGCGCCTGCCCTGGAGGGCGCGGGGCTGAGCTATGGAGCCGCAGGCGAGCGATCGGCCGAGGCCGTACCCGCGGCGGGATAGGAGCCGCGAGGGGCTGGGAGCCCGGGCGGACGGCACTGCGGCGGGGGCGAGGCGGGGACAGCAGCGGGCGCGGAGGATCGAGCGCTGCTGGGCCCGCGTCCCCGCCCCCTCTTTAAACCAGGTGGCCCCGGTCGGCGAACACCAATGAGCGGCAGCCGCCAGGACAGCGGACCAATCGCCGGCGGGGGCCGAAGCGGGGTGTGGAAAGGGGAGTCCCGGACAGCGGTCTAGGCTGGCGGTGAGTCGAGAGTAGGCACTAGAAGCAATGGAATTGGATGCAGGCCGAAAGCTGTGCTTCGCTGCGAACTGTTGCTCCTCTCGGAGCCCCGCTCTCGCCCCTCTCTGGGGCTCCCTTTGCTCCACCCACCTCAGCCTCTACTCCTTCTCCCAGCCCTGAGCGCTCCCAAGGGCGCCCGGGACAGTTTCTGCGCGGCCGGGACACTGAGTCTGAACCTCCCGCAAGGAGAGAGGCAAAGCGTGCAGGGCGCAACGGTTACTAGCAGGAAAAAAGTCTTCTTTCCCCCTTGCAGCCCTGGCCCCAAGAATGGCGACAGCAATAGCAACTCTCATTCTTACTATTCATCATGTGCATGTGTGTTACGTGCATTAACTCAGTTAATTCTCACAAGTTCTGTGGTGGAGACAGTTGCTGATTATAAATAATAGGCAAGAAAAGACAGGAGAAAGTCTATAAAGTAGCCCAAATTCAACGCACAGCGTGTATGGGGAAATTTCCAGGGGCCCATCTCAGCCTCTTCAGTAACTATCCCCGGGAGGATGTCCTGATTATCAGTTCCTGAAAATTTCTAACGGGCTCTAGTGGCCCATTTCTGATACATTAAAAGTTCAGTCCAAAGCTGAGGAGATAGCTCAGTGGTGTAAGTGCCTGCCTGGCAAATATAAGGACCCAGGTTCCATCCCAGGTGCTGTGTGCTATGCCAGCCCCGAAACTGGACGTGGTGGTGCAGACCAGTAATCCCTGCATGGGGGAGGGGGGCTGAGACAGGAGGATTACTACGAGTCTGAGCTGCATAGTGAGACCCTGTACAAATAAATAAGTTACTTTTGGGGCCAGCCAGATAGCTCAGCAGACTAAAACACCTGCTTAGGCAGAGCACAGTGCGGCAGGGTTCAATCCCTGACATGCTGTGCTGGCCTTGCCCCCAGGACACACTGAGATGGCGATTGAGACTGGGCGTGGTGGTGCACGCCTCTAATCCCAGCGCTCGGGAAGTTGAAAACAGGAGAATGACTACAACTCGGAGCTACGTAGTGAGACCTTGTACACCCTGTAGACCCTGTACCAAATACAAAAATAGTTCAGTCGACTGCTCCAGCCAACTGTAACGTTGATAGCCCTTTCCACTGAGAAAACGGCTTCACCCAGAGTAAGTTGTACGTGTAAGCTGCCCTCTTCCTCACCAACACCATTCAGCCAGCTTCTGTATATGCACTCAAAACACTCCACCTTTCTGCATTCCTTCTCCTGTAGAGAAGGCCTCCTTAGACTGTGTTTACACTAAACAATTTTTTATGATCTTTCATTTCTTTATTTATTTGGTACAGGGTCTCACTATTCAGCTCGGACTTGTAGTGATCCTCCTATCTCCACCTCCCCACTGGAATTACAGGCATGTGCCACCACGAGAGGTTTCACTAGCCAGCAAGGAGTGCCCAGGATTCCACGGCAGGTGCTGCATGTGGTGCTGGGAACCCAGTCCCTGTGCTTGCGAGGCAGGCACTGAGACCACCGAGCTCTCTCCCAGGCCTTATACTAAACAATTTAAACCCTCTCTGAAATATTTGATTCATTACATCCCTTGATCCGTTCATCTGGACTCCTGCCTCCTCTCTGACCATGCAATTTGAAGGTGGAAAGGACCTCAAGGTGGAACGGACCTCTGAAGGCACAAAAACATTCTATTCAACACTGTAAAATCTTAGGTACAGGTGGTAAATGATAGGCATTGAGCATCCCATAGCCCCTCCTACTGCACTGTCGTTGCAAGTCACAACTGGCCTTGAGGAGACAGTAGAAGCAACTGCACAAACAGAAATGGCTCTGTATTGAGCACTGAGACCAAGAGCCGCAGTGATTCCCCATGAAACACAGGTGTTGCAAACACAGGTCAGGGTGCTGAGTTCAAATCCTGACTCTGCTACTTCCAATAACTGAGGCACCAAATTATTTCCCTTTTCTTGTTTTTTTCTTTTTCTCATTTGTAAAATGAAGATGAAAATCTTGCCTACCTTGAAGGTTTCTTGATGATTATGTAAGGTAATATATAGAGAGAGGGCTTAATGTCCAATACAAAGTAGCCTGCATATGTCTGGGCTACAAGTATTACAATGTAATGTTTCAGAATCTCTTCAGAAAACAATTCTTGGGGCTGGTGAGATGGCTCAGTGGTCTAAAGCACCTATTTAGAACAAGCTAAGCTAAGCAAAGCACAGGGACCACGGTTCAATCCCCAGCACCACATGCCAGCCAGCCCCACCCCCTGGTGGGCTGAACTGGCCACACACAAAATAAATAAATAAATAAATAAAATTTAAAAAAAAAAATTCTTGCTTTTGCACTCCTAGATATTCTCCTGTATCCATGCCGAGTTTGATTTGTGGAAATTATGTTACAGGAATATGTCTGCTTTTTGAAAGAACTATTGTGGTTAGGGAGTATTCCATTGCTAGGATCTGTGAATCTGGATGCTTTCAGATATTTCCTTATACACTCACATAAGTTTTTGCATGAATTACAATATACAATACAAAGCCCAAGCAACATCGATTCATTGCAAAAGTCATTGTGAAATCTGAGCTGTTGTGACTCCACTAATAGTTGAAAATCTAACCAATCGGAATTTAGCAATGCCCAGATCCCCCAGGGGTCACACACACACAGAGGTGTTCACAAAGCCAGATTCTAGAATTCAGATGCCCAGTGGTCAAACGAGTTGAGAGACTGTTGGAACTGAACCTCCCGAGTTCGCATTCTATCTTCACCCCTTGGGTAAAGTAAGCCGGGTGATCTCAGGTCCTTCACTGTACAGCAAGAGCAGCCTTGCCAAGTCAGAGGAGCTAACAGGCATGAAGTGCCAGGGCCCAGCACTAATGGACACTCATTCATGTTCACTATTTTATTTATTTATAGGCACATAAAATTAGAAATGTGAGTTCCCTTTGGTAAAGATGAAATCTAAATAGATTATTATCATTATTTAATGAGATAAATCATAAGATTAGCATGTAAATGATCAGGCCTAGGTGTACAAAACCATACACAGGGGGCCTGATTATGATGTGTTTGACTCAACTAGTCATATTAGGAAACAGAAAGGGATGTTCATCCAAAGGGAAGCAGCCAGCCATGAAAGCACAGAGCACCAGGAGCCCAAAGGTAGCAAAGGGCCAAGAATCCTCCACTAGCCAGAGGAGATGGTCGCGTGACCCAGACACTTGCATGTGGCCTGCCCTTTAAGCTATCCTAGCTGAAGGTCGTCTGCTAAAATCATCCACCCTCAATAAGAGTTGGTCCCAGTTGTTAATTCTTTCAAGTGTTACCCATGCGATTTGATTTTTGTTCATGAACTCTTTGCCTACCCCTATGTCTTCAAGAGTTCCTCCTACTTTCTCTTCCAGGAGATTTACTGTTTCTGTTTTAATGTTTAGATCTTTAATTCATTTTGACTTTAGCTTAGTGCATGATGATAGACCTGGGTCAAGTTTTAGTTTTCAGCGTGTAGAGAGCCAGTTTTTCCAGCATAAGATGTAGGGTAATAATAAGCTTCTCTTCTGGAGGGTTAGCAACCTAAGTTTGCAGACAAAAAATTAGAGAAAAAGAAGGGCTGCAAGGAGAGCCAACATTTTGACCCTAGCCTTTCAAGATCAGTGAAGACTCAGGACATAGGAGAACCTATAGTGTAGCATCATGTAACTCAGTTGTGTCCCAAATTTTCTGATCAAGAAGATTATGAGTCCACAGAGCAACATGATTGATGACCTACAGTGTGCCTAAGGAGAGTCACATGGAGAGAAAACATTTTCTCAGGCTTTCACAGAGAGCAAATTGGTCAAGCAATGGCCATGACTCATCCACACAGCTGACACTGACAAAGGATCTGCCAACTGCGGTACAGGGTTACAGGATAAATCCTGAGGGTACTTGACTGACCTTATCAGATACAAAAGTTACATTTCTTGTTATACAGGTCTTGCTTTATCTTGGTCTTAACCATCCAGCACAAAAGTGTAAAAACAAGGTATATAAAGTAAAGCCATATTAATATGCTGAGTTTTGAAAAGCTCAAGTCAACAACTTCTGTGGATAACTCACTACTATTGTAGACTACTAGACTGTGCTGAATTATTTTGCTGAATTCACGCACCTATAATATTTAGGTACCAATGGAATACCCATTTCTGACAGGACTAAACAAAAAAAGGGGATACAAAGGAAGGACCATTTTGTATCTGTATCTGTATATGCAGAATAGTTAGGATAGATATACAGCTACTTTCGCTTAATTCAATGAGAAGAAAGATTTGTACTAATAGTGTTTGGACAGGACATTCTGTCTGCATCTTGTACTATGGATAACCACTAAGAAGATAACAATGTACAATGTATTATTGAAACTGTCCTATTAAGGAGTTTTGAAACTGTCTCATTGATATTTGTTTCTCAATAAAATAAATCATCCACCCTCCCTGGCTGTAACTCTACTCCTCAAGCTCTCCTTGTACTTAGGATCAGATTTGCACAAGAAAAGAAGTTAAGAGCTATGTCAGGCGCCTTCCATCCACTTCCATCCTTTGCTTCAGTAGCAGTAGCTGGTAGCAGCAGCTCGTCAGGTCCCCAGCAGCCAGCAAGGTGCAGCAGGTCGAAAGCAAAAAGGCCTTTCAGGAAGCCCTGGCTGGTGTAGGAGATAAACTTGTAGTAGTTGATTTCTCAGTCATGTGGTGTGGGCCTTACAAAATGATCAAGCCTTTCTTTCATTCCCTGTCTGAAAAATATTCCAATGTGTTGTTCTTTGAAATAGATGTGGATGACTGTCAAGATGTTGCTGCAGATTGTGAAGTCAAGTGCTTGTCAACCTTCCAGTTTTTTTAAAAAGGGGGAGAAAGTGAGTGAGTTTTCTGGTGCTAATAAGGAGACACCATTAATGAGTCAGTCTGTATTTTCTGAAGAACGTAACTACAGCTGTTTAAAACTTTTAATTTTTTTTTAATTTACAGGGGAAAAAAGTATGGAAATTATATACCCAACTGCCATCTGATTATAAATTACAATAAAATATTAATTCTACCCTTTAAAAAAAGAAAGAAAGAAAAGAAGTTAAAAAATTAGCACTCCCAGTCCTGTGCACCTACACGTGCTGTTGGGAGAGTATCTGCCTTGTCCAATCCTAGATGGCAACAGTTGGCTTCCAGACCACCCAAGATCTTCTCGGTTAATTCTCTTTCAAAACTATGGTGCCATCCCTTGACATAACAGCCCTAGAAAAACCTTCCAACCCTAAGCCAAATACTCCTTCATTATAAAGAATGTAACGAGTGTTTCCTGTGACTTGAGCAAATTCTTACTCCATAGTATTGGAAAGAAGGCTTCAAGGACCAGTCAAAGCCCTCAAGATCAGACGAACAAAGGAAACAGCAGAGTTAATGGTTCTCCTTCCATTTACACCTAAAAACAGAGTTAGCAGACCGGCAGCCAAGGCCCACCGGGAGAGCAAAGCCTGGCCCGCAGGAGTAGGCTGTCAGCGACTACTAGTGGTTATCTTGTTTCTCTGCATGGTTGGTGAACATTTTCTGTGTAAAGGGAGCTGCGATCTGTTGAGAAACATGATTAACCTCAACTTCACCAACGCAAAATGAGGGCCAACTAGACTCAACTAGGATGTGTATTTCTCTGAGACAACCTTCTTCATATATTAAACAAGATGCAACTCTTTAGGATATGGAAACGGAATGGATATGAAATTATTTATTATATGATTATTAATTTAAAAGCAAATACTTTTAATAGGACTGTTTTAAAAGATAAATTCATCTTGTTGATAATACAAAGTTCCACAAACATATATTTTTAAAAATACTATGGCACAAATTCATAGTATAGGGGCCGGGGAGTTAGCTCAGTAGAATAAGTGCTTGCCTGGCAAGCGCAAGGGCCAGAGTTCAATCCCTGGTTCCGCAAAAAAAAAAAAAAATCACAGTGTAAACACTTGTGGCAAACAGGTTTTGTGGGCAGCAGGGGTGCTGCGAGCTTAAGACAGGGTCTCGCTACATCACGAAGTTACTGTGAGCTTGAACTTGCAACGCTCTTGTCTCAGCCTCCAAGAGTACCAGAATGACAGTCTTCTCCACTAGAAGGGATATTGATGCTCAGTTCTCAATCAAAAAAGTCTCCATTGAGGGCCAACCAAATGGTTCAACAGATTAAAGCACCTGCAAGCAAGCGCAGGGGCCTGGGGTTCAATCCCCAGCCTGCCGTGCTGGCCCCACTCCCGGGGGCACATTGAGACCAGGCATGGTGGTGCTAATGCCAACTCTTAGGAGTCTGTAAACAGGCAGATCACTACGAGTCCAATCTAGTAGTAAGACCCTGAACACCCTGTAGACCCTTCCCTAAAAAATACAATAAAAGAAGAAAGTCTCTATTGAGAGATATCAGACTCAAGCAATGCATCTCCATCAGAGAAGAGCAGCACCTTTATACACTGCTTCCATCTAGAACGCCAAGGCCAACTCCTGTGCTGGGCATGGCGGCACATACCTGAAATCTGACCTACTCAGGAAGCTGAGACAGGAGGATCACCTAAGCCCAGGAATTCAAGACCAGCATGAATGACAAATAGTGAAATCTCATCTCAGAAAAAATCAGCCACTACAGGAATGCCTTTTCAGAGTGCCATTTCCTAGCCTTTATCACTGCAACTGTGCCATTCTTTCAGAGACCATTTTATCTCTAATTTGCCTTCTTTAGCTTACAGTTAACCAAAATAATGAAACACCTGGAGTTTTAAGTTTGAGTCCTCTTTTCTGTCTTCAAACAGCCAATTTTGTTTGTCCACTTCTGTATCAGAAGTCTCCAAATCCATTTCATGACATCATGTCTAATTCAATTTCCTGAGGGACTCTAGAAGTCCTTATTTCAAGCCCAAATTGAAGATGACATTTTCTAACGATAATGGTAATAAAGGACTTCAATACTCAATAGAAAAGGAAGAAAAAAATTTAGAAAATTATTTAACTAGAAAACCACATTATCAAATTCTCTAGTTTATAGACTAAGACCAATTATTTCCATTTTGCTGCCTACGTAGCTAATATTTCCTGCCTGTAAAATGGAATTTGCAATAGTAAATATTTCATAGTAATGTGAGAATAAAAGGTGTTGTTCTAATGCAAAACTCTTGGAGCCATGCCTAACAAATAGTAAGTATTCAACAAATATCTGTTTCTATGCCAAAAAATAGTGAATCACTTGGCTGAAAGTCTGCTTGTAAGCATCATCACTATTCATACGACACAGCAGTGAAATTCAAAACATTCCATAATCTGGTAGCATAAGAATAACAATTTGAACAGAAAGCGAATGTGTCTCTTTGCTCCCAACTTCGAGATAAGACCTTCTGAGAGCTAAATCTAGCATCCCTGTCTCTTTGCCCTGAAGATTTAACTAGAAACGATTCCATTTCAATTCCATAGATTTTTTTTTTTTTTTTTTTTTTCAATTCCACTTTTTTTTTTTTTTTTTTTTTTGCCAAAATTAGTTTGGCCACTGGAGGGCACTCAAAGGCCCATTAATCCTAGAAAGTGATTTAATAAAAATAAGCCATAGAATGAACATCGCAAAATAGACAGCATGGCTGATATGCCCCTTTGCCAAAGAACTTGACAGTGTATACAAAAAGGATTTAAAATATATATTTTTGGTCCATCTTCTAAGATATATATCTAAGAAAGTATTATGAAAGTGTTCAATTAAGTTTTTTAATTTATAATTTAAGTGTTTAAGTAGATGATGTTATGAAATATGTTTTCCAAATAGAAATTACTAAATTCTACTCCAAAATACTGTACAGTTGGATGCTTTAAAACATATGGGTCTGTGTGTGTGTATATATATATATATATACATATATATATATTTGAAAGATATACATTGAAATATTAAACAATTTGGGTAATGAAATTGAGGGGCTTTGCTCTCTATTTTTTAGACATTTTCCAATTTTCTATAATAAATATGATTTATTTCAATGTGAAATTATTTTAATTTTTAAAATTTAAGACATGTTATTTTTAAGTGTGTCATATGTATGTCTATAGAGTACTCACGTCCCCATAAGCTACGCATGCACTTTAATAGTTGTCCTATGTCACTTGCAGTGCTCTTCACCATATGACATAGTTCAAACACTGGGACATGAAATCACACAGCCCTCTATGATACAACCCCGTAAGCAACGCTTCCCCTGTGTGCTGCCCCCTCCTCCAAGGAGTGTCTAGTCCCCTCAATCTGAACTCCGCAACCTTGTGCTTTCTCCTCTTCCACGATTTATACCTGCTCTCCATTCAGTTAACTCTCTGTGCACTCAAAAGCAATAATTAGCACAAGAACAGATCTTTTCCTACCTCTTCCTATGGAGTTCCCAAGGATCCCAAAACCACCTTATGCAGGCCTTTATCAACAGATAAATTCTCCATAAGAGAAGGACTTGACTGCTCCCCAACTATTTCAAAGCTCTATTTAGGTAACTACTCTCCAAGCTGAGCTAAGTGTACCCTCCTATTAGCCCCTCTATAGACCTCTACTGTTTCACTTAATCATATTGTCCATCCATTGCACATAGTCCAGTATCCAGAAGTTCCTCAGAGGCAGACGCTGTGTCTGACACATTCTTGGAAGTCCAATGCCTGGTCCAGTTTTGCTATCAGGCCAGTGCAAACAGCAATTACTGTTACCTGAGCTAAACTGCCCTTAAATCTTTCCAGCTGAAAGTTCTAACTTCAATGTATAAAATTCTTTGGTGCCAGTCAAGATCTTGAGGGAAAGGGGATTTTTGGTACTGTCCTTATGCAGCCTCTAAAGCCTCTGTCCTTATGCAGACTGCCAGTGTGACTCTGCTGTTGTCCACACTCTTGTGCAATGCCCTCCACATCGTCCTAGGGTAGACCAATAATGTATGACAAAAGTGGTATGTAACACTTATAACTGTTTTCTTTAAAAAAAAAAAAAAAGAAAGAAAGAAAAGACTAGCTAGGTAGGAGAGGAAATGGTGAACTAAGAGGCTCTAAACACTAGTTCCCACATGGATAGAAAGGGAGAAGAAAAATATTTGGGATGCTACGTGAAATAGTGAAATGTTTATAGCAGGATTTGGGTGCAGCTCAGATATACAATGTTTATCTAGCAAACATGAGGTACTGGATTCAATTTTCAGTGCCACCCAAACACACAATCAAGCAACCAAGCAAACACACAGTCAAGAATTTCTTCCAAATGTGGAGACAGCACTTGCCTTCGTCCAGCCCCCTCTCCAGCTTACCAGCAGTCTTGAGCATACAGCAAGCATACCCCAGGTGCCATCTCCTGATCTCAATCAAAAGGAAAAGAATAGACTTCATTTTAAAATCACTACATTCAAACTGGGTGTGATGGTGCACACCTATAATCCCAGCACTTGGAAGGCTGAGACAGGAGGCTCACCCTAAGCTAAAAGCCAGCCTGGGATACACAGTTAGTTCAAGGGCAGCCTACACTATAAAGCAAAATTTTGTCTCATAAATAAATAGTCTGCCCCAATGAAATTACTATCTATGTCTGCTGTACCTCTCTGGGGGATACTTAAAGGACCGATTCAAAATTCTCATCTCCGTTTTTGCCTAATTTGAGTGTTAGGTTAGAAAAAAAAAGTACTAAACACTTTATGAAAAAACTCAAAATAGGGGACAGACACACAGATGCCTGGGTACAGGAGGAAACAATTAATATATTGCATAAAGCCTGGAAGACAATTTGGGGGGAGATTCATTTGGCCACCAGAACATTCAAAGGAGCACGCAGGTGACAGAATTTAGAAACCCACACACATGCACAGGCAAAACTCACACCAGAAAAGACCTGAAAAAGCCTTAGCCTTAATTATTCTTGTTGGCCTAGTTGCTGGGGCTAAATCCACCTCAGGCTGATCCCTAGTGTCAGAGAAAGCCCTGAGTGTGGAAGGAGTGCCAGGCAGAGTTCAGCTGTGAAGAATGAATGGGGGAATGTTTGACTTCTGTTTTACATATTTTTGCCTTTTTTTTTTTGTCATACTAGAGATTGAACCCAAAGTCTTTTCACTAAGCTACACCCCCAACCATTTTTTAAATTGTTTTTGAGACAGGGTTTTTCTAGGTTGCCCAGGTGGGACTGGCTTACTATCCTCTCGCCTCCATCTCCCAAAGCACTGGGATTACAGACATGTACCACCATACACAGCTTATTTTTTGGACTCTTTGCTTGGCTCCTGCCCTTTAGGGAAATCCACCAAACATTAGGTGATCATAAGCTAAGAGAACAAGGCTTAAGAACAGGTAATAGAGGAGTCTACGGAAGTACTGTGTAAAGGTCTCAAAACAAATGGACCACTATGTACTCTTCAGCTGTCAAAAAAACAAATGAAGCCAATAAATTCGGGGGAAGAGGAAGAATCTAGTTTACAGAATTACCCCATTATGCATGTCACATGCTCAATTTGAAAATATCCACAAGGGACACAAAGAGACCAGAAAACATTAGCCATTTGAAAGAACAAATTATCAAAAACGATCCCTAGAGAAGCCCAAATATGAGGATTATAAGACAAATGTTACAAAACAATTACTTTAAACATAGTCAAAGGGCTAGAGTAAATAGTTCAGTGGTAGAGCCCTTTACCTTGCAAGTGGGAAACCCTGTTTCCCAAGAACTGAAATATAAAATAAAGAGCTAGAAGCAAAACATGAAAACTGAACAAAAGGGAATTGAAAGATAATGAATAAACAAAATGTGAACATCAATAAAGATATGTTATAAAAAGGCACCAAGGGCTGGGAATGTAACTCCAGGTAAGGTGCTTGCCTAGCATGGTTCAGTCCCCACTACCACCAACAAAGGAACCAAACAACAGTTATGAAGCTAAAAAGTATAATAAATGAAATAGAAAATTACCTGGTTAACTGATTTAACCAATCCTCCACTCCCCAAAAAATATTAAATTTGAAAATCACACAGTGCAAATTATCAAGTACAGAGAAATAGAAAAAGATGAAAAAAAGTGGATAGACTATTATTAATTTCATGATAAAAAGATTTCAAGATAATACTATGAACAATTTTATGTCACAAAGTCAGATCACCTAGATGAAAGAGACAGATACGTAGGAACACACAGTTAGCCAAAATGAATTCAAGGAGACATGGAATATCTGAATAAGCCTGAAACTAGTCAAGACATTAAACCAGCAGTCAAAAGCCAGGTGTATTGGTACAACCTGGTAATCCCAGTTACGAAGGAAGCGGAAACAAGAGAACTACAAATTCAAGACCCAGCCACTTGGTAAGACCCTGCCTCATGAAAATAAGAAGCCTAAGGTGTTAGTTCAGTGCTAAAGCACTTGCTGTACATACTGAAGAACCCAGAATAAATCCTTTGTTCTTATACGTAAATAAACAAACAACTCCCAACAAAGAAAAGCCCCAATCCAGGTGACTTTACCCACCAATTGTACCAAACATTTTAAAAAGAACTAAAGTTAATCCTTCATAAACTTTCAAAAAATAAAAAACAATGTTTTCTATGAAGCTAACATTACCCTGATACCAAAGCAAAGACACTTAAAAAAAAACTACAAACAAATATCCTTTATAAATATGAATGCAAAAATCCTTTTACAAAATCTTAGCAAAACAAAGTCATCATCTTATTAAAGTAATCACGCACTATGACTAAGGCAATGTATTCCCAAAAAGGAAACGTAATTCAATGTATGAATGCTAAATAATGTAATGGAACACATTAATGAAAGGGGGAGCATAAGGTTACCTCAATGCAGAAAGAACATCCAACAAATTCAACACTTTTTTGTCATAAAAACTCAATAAAATACAAATAGAAGGAACACCCTCAATGGGATAAATAGGTCATATATAAAAAAGCTACCACTAATATCATACTTATTGGTGAAAAACTTACTCTAGGCTCAGGAACAAGACAAGAATACTCATTCATCACTTCCATTAAACATGTTATTGGAAGTTCTAGTAAAATTGATTAAGTTAGAAAAAGAGATTAAAAACATCCCAATTTTAAAGAAATAAAACTATCTATATTCATAAATGACATGATCGTAGATGTAGAAAACCCAAAAGATCACACACACACACACACACACACACACACACACACACACATACACACACAATCAGAGCTAATGAAGAACTGAGCCAAGTCCCAGAATGTGAAATTCACATGCAATAGTCAGTTGCATTTCTATACACTAACAGTAAAATAATTCAAAATGATAATTAAGAAAGTAATTCCAAAGGGTCATTCAGATAGCTCAGTGGATTAAAGCACCTGCCCTGCCAGCCGCAACCCTCGGGGCACTGTGAGATGCAACTGAGCCTGGGCATGGTGGCACATTCCTGTAATCTCAGCCCTTGAGAGGCTGAAAACAGGAGGATCACTATGAGTCCCATCTACGTAGTGAGACCCTGTAAACCCTGTATTAAATACATTTTTTTAAAAAAGTAATTACACTTACAATGCCTCAAAAAGAATAAAAATGGGCCAGGCATGGTAGTACATGCCTATAATCCCAGCACTTGGGAGGTTGAGGCAGGAAGATCACCAAGAGTTCAAAGCTAGCATGGACTACATAGTAAATTCAAGGACAACCTAAACTATGCAGTGAGACTCTGTCTCAAAAAAAAAAAAAAAAAAGGGATGTGGAGATGTAGCTCAGTAGTTCAGTGGAGAGCACTTGCTTTCGTATCTTACATAAACTTATGGGTCTGATTGCCAGAACCAAAAAAGAAAAAAAAAAAATTAAAAAGAAAAAAAGGGGGGGGGAATAAACTAAGAAGGAAAAAGATCCCTACATTGAAAACTGCAAACAATAATGAAATTAATGAAGGCATAAATAGATGAAAAGATACCCCATGTTCACAGCCTAAAGACTTGACACTGTTAGTAACAACAATACATGAAAGCAATCTACAGATGCAGGGCAATCCACATCAATACCCCAAAAGCACTTTTTGGCAAACTACAAAAATCACCGTAAAGTTCACATGGAGTCTCAAGTCTCCCAGTAGTCAAAACAATCTTGAAAATGATGAAATTGGAGGCCAGGGAGATAGCTTGGTGGTCTAAGCACCCGCCTGGCAAGCACAAGGTCCTGAGTTTGATCCCCGGTATGGCATGCTGAGCTAGCCTCAGAACTGGCAGTGGAGGCACATGCTGTAATCCTAGCGTTGGGGAGGCTGAGACAGGAGTATCACTGAGTCCAAGCTGCATAGCAAGACCCTGTACCAAATAAATAAATAAAAATAGCGAAAATGATGAAATTTGGAAGACATTTCCTTATTTTAACTTTTCATGTGTTTATTAGTTATTTGTATGTCTTCTTTGGAGAACTATCTATTGAAGTCCTTTGTCCACTGTTTTCAAGTTTGTCAGGGCAAATTATTTTCATTCTTCATTTTCAAATTCTTTCATTTCATTATGCTGTACAGCATGATAGGGTTTGTTGTGACATTTTCATGCATGCCAAGAACACGCTCCAACTATATCCTCCCAGTCACCTCTCCTCACCTGCCTCCTCCCCATCCCCAGCGATATAGCTCAGTGTCACAGCGCCTGCTTGTTTAGCTGTGTGTTTTCTTTAGTTTGGATTTTTCTCTTCTGGGGAGGGGTGCTAGGGACTGAACTCCTTGAATGTTAATTGTGTTCTACCACTGAATGAGGCCCCCAGACCCTATTCTCCATGTTAATCCAGTAGTAGAATATGACTTGCCAATCCCTATTCTCCATGTTAATCCAGTAGTAGAATATGACTTGCCAATCTTTTCTCCCATACTGTGGTTTGTCTTCTAATGCTCAACACTGTCCTTTGATGCATGAAAGCTTTAAATGTTGATAGTCCCATTCACCTATTTTATCTTTTGTCGACAGGCCCAAGAAAAATTGCCAAATAATCATGAAATTTTTTGCTTCTGTTTTCTTCTGTGAGTTATAGTTCCAAATTCATGATCCATTTTGAGTTATTTTGGTATGTGGTGTAAGGGTACAACTTCTTCCTCTTCCTCTTCAAAGCTCCTTTTTTTTCTCTTCTTCCTTCCCCCCTTTCCCCCCTCTTCCTTCTCCTTCTTTCCCTCTCCCCTTCCTCTCTTCCCCCCCCTTTTTCTCTGACATGTGGATTATCTGGCTTTCCCAGTATCATTAGCTGAAAAAAAAAAATCTATCCTTCCTTCCACTGAATGGTCTTGTTGGTTGTTGAAAATCATTTGACCATATAATGCAAGGTTTATTTTCATGCTTTCTGGTCCATTGTTCTATATGTCTGTCCTTACACCAAGACCACCCTGTTTTGTTTTGTTTTTTACTCTGTTTTGATTAGTTTAGCTTTGTAGAAAGTTTTGAAATAAGGAAATATGTCTTCCAAATTTCATCATCTTTATTTATTTATTCATTTTATTCAGTACAGGGTCTCACTACACAGCTCAGATTCTTTAAGTGATCCTCCTGTCTCAGCTTCCCATCACTGGAATTATAGGCTTATGCCACCACTTCCTGGTTTGGGAGCCAGTTCAGGGCACCCAGGGTTTCTGGGGTCAGCACAGCATGTGGTGCTGGGGATCAAACTCAGGACCTTGTGCTTGCCAGGCAGGTGCTTAGACTGCCGAGCTATCTCCCCAGCCCCCAGTTTCATTATTTTCAAGATTGTTTTGATTACTGGGAGACTTGAGACTCCATGTGAACTTTATGGTGATTTTTGTAGTTTGCCAAAAGTGCTTTTGGGATATTGATGTGGATTGCCCTGCATCTGTAGATTGCTTTACATGTATTATTATTATTAACAACATTAAGTCTTTAGGCTGTGAACATAGGGTATCTTTCCATCTACTTATGCCTTCATCAATTTCATCATTGTTTGCAGTTTGCAATGTAGGGATCTTCTTCCTTTTTGGTTTATTGTTCTGTCCCCTCCAGCCCTTCCTTTTTAAATTTGGCTGACATCAAAGTCAAACCAAATGAAATAATGCTGAGTACCGCTGAGGATGATTTGCTGGTAACATGAAAAATATGTCCTCATGGACGTAGAGAAAGCAGAACCCTCTTGCCTTCTTAGTGGCAAGATAAATGAGATGTCCCTGGGCCAGCAAGATAGCTCCATGGACTGAGCCCCTGCTTAGGCAAGCACAGGGACCAGGGTTCGATCCCCCAGCACCACATACTGCACCAGCCCTGCCCCCAGGTGCGCCAAGCAGGCAGAGTCCCAGCATGGTGGCACATGCATGTAATCTCAGCACTGGGGAGACTGAAAATCCTGATCACAAATCTGAGCTGCGTAATGAGACCCTGTATCAAATACATTAAAAAAAAAAGGGGGGGGTAGCCCTGTGAAAGTTTGAAAGCTCAAAAAAATTAAAAAATAGAATTACCATTAGATCCATCAATTCCACTCCCAGTTACATACCTCCACTCACAACTAATAGGTGGAAACACATTCTGATAATTTGGACAACATGGATGTAACTCAAAAACATCATGTTAAATAAAATAAGCCACACTATTATTCTATTAAGTACCTACACATAGGGCCAGGGAGATAGCTTAGTAGAGTAAGTGCTTGCATGGCAAGTGCAAGGCCAAGTGCAATCCCCAGCACACACAAAAAAAAGTCTTGTATTTAGTACCTACACAGGCAAAACCAGAAAAAGAGAATGAGTTACCTTTTTTTTTTCTTTTTTTTTTTTTTTTTTTTGCGGAACAAAGGATTAAACTCAGTCCCTTGCATTTTGCCATGGAAGCACTTATTCTACTGAGCCATCTCCCTGGCCCCAAGAATTTTTTTTTTTTTTGGGGGGGGCGGCTGGCTCCAAATGCCTTCAGGGCAGGTTTGAGTCCTGGGGATCGAACCACATCAACCTGAGCATGACTACTTTGTTGAAGCAGCCACTTGAAGAACTGAGCTAAGGAGCAGGTCCTCCACCATTTCACTTTTGTGACAGGGCTGAAATCCATGCCTCATGCACATACCACCAGTGATTCAAGCTGATGGGAGTATGTCGATTTGTTCAGGATGATGTTCTGGAAACAATGGTGTGATGGTTGCTCAGTACTGAGATGCTGGGGCCAGGAAGATAGCTCAGTAGAATAAGCGCTTCCCTGGCAAGCGCAAGGGCCTGAGTTCAATCCCCGGTTCCATCAAAAAAAAAAAAAAAAAAAAACTGAGATGTTGTGCAAGTGGCTAACTGGCCAGAGACTAGCTCAGTGACTTGAGTGCCTGCTGAAGTTTGATTCCCAGGAACAAAAACAAAAGCTAATTTTATTATTTTTTTTGAAATTGAACCCAGGGCCCTTGTACTGAACTATACCCCTTGCTCTTTATTTTATACATATTCTTATCACAATATTTAAATATGACAACATGCAGGGTACTGTAGCCACACTCCACAATGGCTCACAGAGCCCCACCTCATAACCACACTCTGAGTAATCACTGCCTGCTGAGAATAGGCTGGATTCCTGATGACTCACTTCTAACAAACAGGATAAGGCAAGTGATAGTGTATCACTCAGCCTCAAAGAATTGTGGCATCACTCTTTCTTTTGGATCACTTGTGTGGTGACTGAGCCACCATGTCACCAGGTTAGCGTCCTGGGCATATATCCATACAATGAAGAATGAAACACCTGTGAAAAGCCACGTAAGACTCAGCTCAGAAGCATATCTGGCCTACTCAGATTCTGAGATTACTTCAGGTTCAGGTAAATACATGACTACAGTCTTATAAAAACTCTTAGCCCAAAATACCCAATAAATCTGCTCCTAGATTTCTGACCCTTCAGATACTTTGAGACACTTACCATCTTAGGATGCTAAATTTTGGGATGATTTGTTAGGCAGTTATAGGTAATTTACAACATGGCTGGGGCATCAATTTAAAGCAAAAGACCCAGTATCATGAGAATGATCTCAAAATGTTGGTATTTTCACCACCTGAAATATTACATACAATTTCACACTTTATAGTAAAATAGGTCTTTCATGTGTGTCAGTATGTAATGAGTAACATTTTAAAGGCAGAAAAAATTAAGCTAACACAAGATACAGAGATGATGTCAACCAAACCTCACTGGCATTAAAAGTTTTTATTTGGAATCTGATCCACAATCTATACAAGTTATTTACAAGGCATGAAAATGGAAAACAACACAAAATACAATTGAGGTATAAGCTAAGAGCACAGTATGTCATGTTTCAATAAATATAATTCAAATTTGTAAACTAAGTGACCAGATAGATGAGTCTTTATTTTTTAGTAAAACCATACAAAATATTTATTTCACGTGAGGTAGGACAGTTTTGTATGTCATGTAATGCAACCGACCACAGCAATTTTAATCATAAAACTGTACATCATTGGCAGAATTATAAATCAAATTATGGTCAGTATAACCAATTTGTTTCAACAGTTACAGAAGAAGTTAATTCAATTACTGCCTTAACAGGTTATAAATTCAGAAATAACTTAAGACTGCTATGTTGGCTTAAAATTATCAATATAAACAAGTACTTTTAACAGAATAGTTAAAAGCCGTGTTTTCTCACAAACTCAAATTCCCCAAAAGATGTCCTAGATTTCACAACTGTCTTAGTAGGATGTTTCTACTAGAACTACTTAAAGTATGCTGTGCTTTATTCAAGTGAGGTATCTATTGGAGAAAAAAAATCTTACAAATTTCTCTTACATTAACCTAACTTTAAACACTATTTTTTTTCTGGGCTTAATTTTTAACTTTGTTTTTACATTTGATCACCTCCTAATTAGAAAACAGAAGCACTACATGAGACATTTAGTTCTATTTCTAACCAGGCTCTAAATTGCATTATATAGTTTAGAAGCCATTTAAGTGGAAATATTTTTTAAAAAACTGTCCTTTAGACAAAATGCAATACAAAATAACAATATGCTTTTCTTCCAACAGTGGAAATGCTTAATACCCTATACTAGAAAACATTTTTGAACTGCTCACTCAATTCCACAACATATAATACAGCAGTTGTATGTCCTTTATTGCTGCCAGCATCAATAAAAACTATCAACAAGTAGTCCCAAGCACAGGAATAGATGTACAGTACAAGCACAATTTATTATATTCATTTTTAATGTCATGTGGATTAAATGCATAATGGGCAAATTAAAAAATGAGTATTCTTCCCTAAATAATCAAAACGTATCTTATCATTGAGAAGAAAACTTTAGAAGCTGATCAAAAATCTTCAGTGCTAACTACAATTAATTCTAGGGAAATACCTTAAGCATGTTTTACATTAGTTTTTTTCCTTTTTATTTTCCTTTAAACGGAAACCACAGATGTGCAAAAGAACTGGCTGTTCTGTTGGGATTTCTAAAAGGTATGAATGACCTGAAAATATCATAGCAGTTGGTTTATTTCACCTACTTTAATAACTGTTTTATAATTCAGTATTTACAAGTGATTTTATATCTAAACTGGTAATATATTAAATATGTTATAAAATTAGTTCAAGAAGCATAAAACATTCTAATTCTCCCAGATACAGAAATGTAAGGAAAGAAAACATTTTACAAAAATTAAAGCACAAGCCAAACTTAATTTGTTCGTAAAATCTTCGCATAGCATCAAACGTTGCATTTGTAAAATTTGTGTGGTTTAAGAGTTTCCTCAATGTCAGGCTTTATATTTACTACCTTTAAGGATTTGGTCTATTTTTCCCATAAAGTTTAAACTATAGAAACTATGACCACCCACCCAACCTATCATCACTCATTACCTAGTAAGCTAATGTGCTAATGTTCTTTCTTCCATCTAAAGATGCTCTAACAGAACTCTTTACACACTGTTCCTTTAGTGTAGCTTTTTAGACTAAATGATTTTATTTCCCTAAAAGAACATTATGAAGTCTGAGGGAAAACCTGCTTGCCTAGTGAACATGGCACACAAAACGAACACCAAAACAAACTTTAAATCAGCAACCAGCACATAAAATAAGCATGCAAAGAATAGAAGAATAAGTTCTATATGGGTAAGATTTTTTAGCAGAGGTCATTTTTTTTAAAGTATTACAAAATCTCTATATTGTTTTCAAGCTATGTGGTACAATTTAACTTAGTTACTTTCAACAGTAATATTTACAACTGACTAAAAAACTATTTTCAAGGAAGTTAGAAACCTATGGCACATAAACATTATCTTCTGGAAAATGAAAACTATACATGTGGCAACTTTTCATTATGTGAAGATTAGAAGTTTTCTTTACTCAATTCTAAATCAAGAGTTTATAAATAATTTAATGGTGTTTAAGGACCAGTCAAGAATTCTAAAATAAAATATTTCAAAGATAAGCAATTTGTTTTAGATATTTTGGGTTGTAACCTATGTAAGCTTACCATTTATTAAATAAAATCAGTAGAAAGCTTTTTAGTAAATTAGAAAAATAAATGACATTATAGGTGATTGAGTCTGTTTCCCCAAAAATGTGACTTATGACAGTTATCTTACAACTAAAATAAAACTATCATAAAAGTCTGTAATTTTTCTTTGCTCAAATCTAAATATATGGCACTGGGAGAATATATCATTTTAAGTATTTACTTTTGTGTATTATTTTAACATTGATTCATCCTTGAAAAGACTCCAAGAATCAAAAAATTAGATTATAGAGTTAATAAGGTTTAAATGCAAAATATACATTATAGTATATTTAAAGAAACTGGGAAGTACAAAGGTTCCTTTTGGATATGTAAGTACCGTTAAACAAAATGTGAAAATAACCACTTACATGATAACCTAAGAGAGTTCTGAAGTTTCATATCATTTAAGAATCTAATTTCTATGCTGCAAACAGTATATAACAAATTTTTTAAAAAAGAAGTTTAAGGAATTTTATATAGTACCTTATGACAGAACATGAAAAACAAAATCCATAGAATAATGTCAGTGGTGGTTTCAGGAAACTTCCTTTAAAAAGATACACAATGAAAACTTTACCTAATAACTTTTAAGCTAAGCATTAACTAATGTGAAACTTTCTTTTTAAAATGACTTTTCTGTGCAAAAAAAAAAAAAAAAAAGTGCAGATGTTGCCCTTCCCCAAACAGTGAAATTCTTTTACTGTCTAAAAATGATCTAAAAACCTTGAGAAGCAAATAATTAAACTGTCCTGTACTAACCTATCAAACTCTATTAAGTGTAAATTCCTGATTTTGATATTAAAGTGTAATTGAAAATGGTCCATTTGTGCAAATTTTGGTACAATAACATTTAAACATACAAAAGTCCAAAATAACCTTTCAAGCTGTTTTATACTTTATAATTTAAAAGAAAACAAACTCACTATATAAATTTCATTAAGACCCATAACTACATATAAAAACTGTACAGGAAGATTACAAACCATATAGAAACTAATGTACATCAATGGAATCAGTTTTTCTCAAGAATATTAGTATTTTCACACCATATTAATACCATTAACAGAAGTTCAGAAATTAATTTTCAAATTCACTGCTAAAAATCCTAAATACAATCACAATTAAACTAAAAGACAAATTGCAACTGCTTTCTGTGTTTAGCAGCAATGAATAACAAAAGAAGCATGTCATACTTCCTCTCTGTGTCCATGGGGTGTGCTACAACTTCATTAATGAAATCTCTCTCAGGGAGACATTAAAAGGAAAAAACTGGTGGGAATTCATTCCACAATCTGGACAAAGTAAAATCAAATTTTGTATACAACAATGAGTATACTGTATCAGCTTAGAAGTAGACTGTGCTGAGAATGAAGATTCAACACCTTGGGTAGCTTTGTATTGCATATTTGCATTATGATGCTACCACTGTATTTTTATTAAAATTGAATCTGAAATATGGATAACAAAATTTACCACAACTATTATCCATCCCATAATGCAGCTTTTAAAAGGTATACAATTATTAAATTTGCATTAGAAATATAGTTAATTATCTACTAGTTCAAACCATACACTACTGTTACCAAGCTAACTGGGGGGAAAATGTACAAAGAAACATACATTTTTATTCATTTGGAAAATGTAAAAATTTATGTACTAATATATAATCTCTTCACTTTTTCTGAGCTACAAATGAACAGAATGTGTAGTTATCTTCATGCAAATAAGATACTGAGAATTCAATTTGCCAAAGCAAGCAACAACAACAACAACATAAAAACCCTGTTAATACACGGATGAATCTCTTTAACAGTTTCTATTCTTTAACAGTCTTTGATGATTTCAAAATTTGCAGCTTTAGCTCTTTGATCATCATCTCTAGCTTCTGTCTTGCTTCTCGTTCCTGTCTGAGTTCATCTTGGAGTTCTTGTCTATCCGCCTCCGCATGGTCCAGCCTCTGTCTCAGTTCTGCCAACTGCGTGATTTAAAAGGCTGTGTCAGTTTTCATTTAATTTTTTGTCTTATTTAATTCTATCTGGGAAAAACCTACTATAAAATAATTTTTTATAAATGAATTATTTCATGTATACTACAATCCCTTGAGTGTCTGCTACTTATCACTTGCCATTTTAACACCACATCAAATTGAGGAAAATGCAAAGGATCAAGAGGAATGAATACTTTCATTATGACCTATATACTATACCTCTCATTACAGCCTATAGCCTTCTCATATTAGTTACTTGTTCATTGCTCAATTGTGATCTACAACTAACAAATATTCCTTATTTTGCTTCCAGAACTTCTGGATATTGTGGAAAACAGCTCATGTTTGTTAATTTTAGGGCCTGGAAGCCTGTAATATGCTAAATTAAAATAATATCAAAGTTTGTATTTTTTAAAAGTATCCATTCATTTTTGTGGTATGGGAAATCAAGGCCAGGACCTTAGGGATGCTAAGCAAGTACTCTATCAGGAAGCTACATTCCTAGCCCAAAATAATAGAAATTTTTTTTCAAAAAGCTAGTGATTAGCAATTTAAGTAATTAAATTACAGAAACCCAATAAAAAGTTTAAAGTAACAAAGGTCAAAAAATCACCATGGACAATATAGTAAAGATTTGTGCTTAACATAATTATCTATTTTCAAATCTAGCCTAATAAAATAAGCTTGACAAATCTTAAGTCCTTTAATAAAGAAGCAAAAATTTCCATTTCCATGCTGAAAGGGCAGCATTATACAAACTGAGTAATTCTTACCTGTGCTGCATACTCAGCTTCTTTGTCTTTTTCTAAATTTGAGTCACAGGTACATTTCTGCTTCATTACCTGCT
Source organism: Octodon degus (assembly GCF_000260255.1). NCBI lineage: Eukaryota > Metazoa > Chordata > Mammalia > Rodentia > Octodontidae > Octodon > Octodon degus. The sequence goes on from NW_004524631.1 coordinate 6,091,161, forward strand.
CCAATTTTTTCTCTAAGTCTTTCTGTTCAACATAGAATTCTTCCATTTTTTGAGCATGTTCACTCTGCAAAGATTCAAGCTCCTTCTGCAAATTCTGTTGTTCTTCAGTGAGTTCCTTCATAGCTTTTGAACTACTCAACATCTCCACTTCCTGTAACATTAAAAAAAAAAAAAAATGACAATGAATTTTTACTTTAGTTCTACCACACTAAAAATTTGAGTTCCAGAAAACAGATCAGGAAATACCTGAAACTTGGCTATCAGTCTTATTATAAATAAGTAATTATTGTGAAAAACAATTTTCTCTAAAAACTACTAAGTAAAATTGCCTGTAAATGTAAAACTATTAATAACCTGAAGAACATTTTCTGCTTCTCATCGTTTTCTATTCAGAATACGCAAGTGTCTTTTTATAACGTACTGTTTAGATAAAAATATTACCATCTGCAGTTGTTGCTTCTTTTGTAAAATTGAGTTCAGCTTTTCTTGTTGTTTTACGTAAGTTCTTATTACTTCTTCCATGATCTTTCCTTTATCATCCTCACAAATAACATCTTTGACAAGAAGCGGAGATGAAGGTACAGCATCATGCTTGTTGGTGTCTCTAAAGTCACAGGTGGTAGAATCAGATTTCTTTTTACTTGTAGAATTACTTGAGAATGAGGGATCTTCAAGGAAAAAAAAAAGGGACAAAGTATGACTATAACTATTACAACCTCACTAGACCAACTCATAAATAAAATTAAAACAATTCTATTTATAGATCAAATAAAATGTTTAGAAATTTAACAAGGTAATGGAAGATGTATATAATGACAACTATAAAACACTGCTGAAAGAAATAAAAAATCTGAGTATATAGAAAGATATCCCACAATCATAAAGACTTGATAGTAAGACAAGCAATATTCCCTACTTGACCAACTTAGTGAAACTGCCTGTCAAAACTCCAAATATCTTTTTGGAAAATTAACAAGGAGTACAAAATAGCAAACAAAACTTACTACAAAGCTATAAATCAATGGAAAAGAATTTTTAGTTGAGAAATAAGTAAATCCATACTTTTATAGCCAACTGTTTTTGACTACAGGGAAAGTAATACCAGGAAGGAACAGTCTTTTCAATAAATTCAAAAGAATAAACAATGTTTTATAAAAATAAACTCAAAAGGGATAAAAAAAAGCTAATGTAAAAGTTAAAATTCTTTTACTGATTGATTGATTTTTAATATATTTGCTACGCTGCTCAGACTTATAGTGATCCTCCAGCTTTCAGCCTGCCCCACACTGCAATTACAGGCATGAACCACCACACCCAGACTTGGGATCTGGCTCAGCGCACCCAGGGGCAGAGCTGCCATGGCATGTGGTGCCAGGGATTGAACACTGGTCCCTGCGCTCACCCTAAGCAGGCACTTAGTCTGCTGAGATATCTCACTAGCTCTAAAATTCTTGAATATAAATGTTCCTGATTTTGGATTACACAATGTATCTGAAGCCAGTAACCAAAGAAAACAGACACACTGGACTTCACAAAAACAAAAAATTTGTATGCTTCAAGGGTCATTAAGAAGAAATTAAGTAAACAACTGACAATGGTGTATTATTTATATAACATACAGTATCCAGAATATAGCTCTTACAACTCAAGAGTAAAGAGATAATCCAATTTATTAAAATTTTTTTTTATTTATGTGTGTGTGTGTGTGTGTGTGTGTGTGGCCAGCTCAGCCCACCAGGGGGCGGGGCGGGCTGGCATGTGGTGCTGGGGGATTGAAACGCGCTCCCTGTGCTTTGCTTAGCTTAGCTTGTTCTAAGTAGGTGCTTTAGACCACTGAGCCATCTTCACCAGCCCCAAGATAATCCAATTTAAAACAAGCAATGACCTGAACAGTTTTCTCCAAAGAAAACATGTAATATCTAGTGAAACATAAAAAGACATTCAATATCAATAGTTACTGGGAAGTAACAAATCAAAAACACAATGAGATAGCACTTCACAATCACTACAATGGCTATCTTTAGAAGACAGAAAATGGCAAGTATTAACAAAGATGCACACAAACTGAAACCCTTCTAAGCTACTAGGAGGACTATAACATGATACAGCTGTTTTGGAAAAGTCTGTGAGTCTCTCAAATTGTTAACATATGTACTGTAAAACCCAGCAGTTGTACTCCTGAATACACACACAAAAGGGCTGAAAACATGCCACACTAAAATTTGTATACAAGTGTTTATAGCAGCATTATTCCTAACCACCCAAACGTGGGCACAGTACAAATATCCACCAACTAATGAATGTATAAAGAAAATAAGATATATCCACACAATGGAATAGTAAGCTATAAAAAAGAAAAATATTGACAGATAAACATGGACTGAGAAAATATTAAGCTTAGCAAAAGAAACAAGACACAAAAGTGATGTAAAACTGTTTACATTAAATGACCAAAATAGGAAAATGCATAGACAGAAAATAGGTTAGTGGTTACCAGAGGTTATGGGAAAAGAAAAAAACATGAGTGACATCTAAAAGGACTACAGGATTTCTTTACAGAATTATGAGAATGTTCTGAAATTAAAAAGCTATGTTGGGCTGGTGAGATGGCTCAGTGGTCTAAAGCACCTACTTAGAACAAGCTCAGCAAAGCACAGGGACCGCGGTTCAATCCCCCAGCACCACATGCCAGCCAGCCCCACCTCCTGGTGGGCTGAGCTGGCCACACACACACACACAAATAAATTTTTTAAAAAAGCTATGTTGACTACACAACTTTGTTACTCATAGCTAACACACTAATTGTTGTTACTAACAACCACTGAATTGTACACTTTAAAGGGGTAAACTACTATATGTGAATTGTATTAACTACTTTTTAAAACTTACTAGAATTAATTTAGGAAATAAAATATAACAAAAATATGACATAATGGTATACTATTACTTAGCACATTTAAACATAAATGAACCTGAACTTAAAAATCTCTAAAATATAGAAAATACTCAAGCATCTCAATTATCTACAAAAACAGTTGAATTAGAGCATTTTCCAACTGTTCCATGACAGCTGAAATAATGGTCATATTGCCTAAGCACTAAACAAAGCTGTATCTGAGTATACTATACATGTCTTGTTTGATCAGTATTTTTTTTTTAAAGGTACAGTAGACAGGCAGTTTTTCTGTCAAATGATAAGCATTTATACCACTGCTTGGCTTCAGAACTTGCTATCACTATTCCAACTATTCCTCCTTACGTATACTTATTAGTATTAGTTACATGGTTTTTCAACCCAAAGCAAATTAGAAAAGGACCTAAGTGAAGAAATGTCACAGCAACAAAAGACAGAAAAGAAGGAGCTGGGGAGATGACTCAGTGGAATGAGTGCTTCCCCGGCAAGCACAAGGGCCTGAGTTCAATCCCCGGTTCAGCAAAAAAAAAAAAAAAAAAAAAAAAAAATCAAAATATTGGGCCGGGGAGATGGCTCAGTAGAATAAGCGCTTGCCTGGTAAGCCCAAATGTCTGAGTTCAATCCCCTGGTCTGCAAAAAAAAAAAAAAAATTAAAAAAAAAGACAGAAAAGAAAAATATATCAAAAATCACTTGCAGTGTGAACATTGTTTAAAAAGTACATGTGCATAATACAAAGATATAAATTTCATAGTTATCATCATTCCAGAAAAATATAGCAACTGAAGTTCAAAGAAAGGAAGGGTTCTGAAAGGTGACTTTTTAAGGTAAAAACTTCAATAATGTAAAAAATTAGCTTAAATAAATAAGATTCAAAATACGAAATAAAAGTATTAATATCTGATTTTTTAAATGTAATTTGACACTTACCTAAACGGCTGTATAATTCTTTACTTGGCTTTAAATCCATTTTCTCTTGTTCTTCAAGTGAGACATCTGGATAAGATACTGTTTTCTGATATTTACTACTACTATGAGGCTTCTCTGACTGTCTTGATACAGATTTACTTGCCTCTGTCTTTGTGACCTCTTTAGACTGGGATACAGTAGAAGTAAGTGACACATTTGGAGCAACTACTTTATCACACATGTATAAGTAATAGCTGAAAACAAAGAAAGGCAAAGAAAGACACATATTATCTATTATTTTAGGTAAAAATCAAAATATGTGACATACTTCCAAGTTGAACTCAGTTTTTGTAACTAAGCAGACAATATAACAACTCAGAAACTAAGGCCAGCAGAAAAGATTTCATAGACACTGAAAATAAAATCCCTTCTTCCCTCAAAACCAGCTGGAAGCAGAGGGAACATGAAGCACTTTGCAAAACCCTTTAACAGCTCTGACCAAGTAAGGTTTATTCCAGAGAGAAGAGGCTGTATGTTACTCTGAAGGACTGTTTTCAACCCTCCAAAGCAAAGAACACTTGCTCTTTGCTGGGTGATGCTGTGTTAGTCACCCACTGCAAGGCTCCGGGCTGATTCACAACAGGCCAATGAGGATCTCCTGGGCCTTCTCAGACAACTCAAGGAAAGAACAGTCTCTGAGCTCAGCTCAGACACCAGGCAGTTCCCATATCAAACTCCAGGGAGCAATCTTATCATAGTATAGTACTTTAGTACTTTCTCCTTATTCAATAAAACAGCAACAACAAATTGTACAAAATTAAGACAGAAAGGATAACTACCAGTTTTGCTAAAAGCACATATAAGATTGTTCAATAGATTATCAACAAGGCTCGCAGAACAAACCTGAGTGAGACATTTAAGTAACATTTTAACTATAACCTAAGTAGTCTTTAGTGAAAAGATAGAACCAGTTAGCACTTTATTTCCTACATATCAGATAATCAATCTCCTATCTTGTTTTCTTAGGACATCTATGTTGCCCCTCTTATCAATCTCATGAACTCTATATCTGAAAACTCAGTATTCTGCTTTAAAAAAAAAAAAAAAAAAAAACTAAAAAGTTTAATAATGCCCAAAAGACTTATTTTAAAATTAACATACAGATGGTGATTTTTATACAGCTGTAAATAAGATTCAAGATTGTTCATCATCAGGCTTAAGGAACATTACAGACTTATAGGAGCAGATAAAGATCTAAATAAAATGTTTATAACCTACAGTATGCTTTTATTGAGAATATGAAAACTTGCTTTTAAGTAATGTGGTTATTATAAAACTTCAAAGTTCCAAAAGAATTTTCTATTAAACTATCAAGGTTACAAACCAAACTCTTGAAGAACTGGTTTACTTTTTGAATAGAAGTAAGAAAACTTTCATTTTCTTACTTCTGGGTAGGAAAGGAAATTAATTACTTCCAGAAAAAACACAGACATACCAACTAAACATTATGTCAAATATTGAACATAATTTATACTTCATTTCAGATTCTTCAAAATTTTTTTCTAATGAGTTAATTAAGTAATACACAATCTCCTACAATTTCCTCCTAATGACAAATACAAGCAAAAGATACTAAATCCCAAAATTACTATTTAAAAACTTCCAATTTTTAATGGTAATCTACTAACAGACAGAAAACTAAATAATAAATTCCCAGTACCTAAAACAGTATTTAGCAGATAGCTAATAACTGAATGTGTGAATGAATAAACAAATCAATATTGCTTACCTGGGGTGTAAAAATGAATGTGTCTGAGAAACATGTTCACCTTCCTGCTTTATAACAGGATACCATGACTGCAATTCCAGTCCTGATGGTGTATCAGTCTGTAGAAAAAGGTAGAAGGTAAAGCTTATCAAGTAGAAAATGTGACAGATTTTTGTCTGTTTGTTGGTTTGTTTTGGGCTGTGCTAGAGAGCAAAACCAGGGCAGCCTAGATGTTTAATTCTATCAGAGCTGGGTAGAACCACTGGGTAGAAAAGTTACATGTTTAAGCACCATCTTCTAGTAAGGCAGTTTTCTTAGACTATTGTATCAAGTCACTTGAAACACAGAAGACTGCTACATGAACTACCCCATCACAGGAAGTCTCAGTATGTATGTTATCATGATTACCAGAAATTACTTCATCAAGTTTCACACATACAGTGTTGTACTAGGAACCTGAATCCTACTTTTGCTCATATACCAAACTAGACCATATCCTACATCAGTAAAAAATAGAATATCCTAGCAATAAGTACTTTGGGAAGCTAAACCTAAAGCCACTGTTAACAGGTATCAGTAAGCACTAATTTCCTCATAAATATTAAAAATTTCGCTTGGCTGGTTTTTTTAGTGCTGAAGGATGAGCCACACCAGTAAATAAAGGTTGGCTACTTTGTGAACGTGTGCCCACTAAAAACTATATATTTTTATTTAATTTAACAAATACCTCCCCACTGAGTAAGTCACCAATTACAGATTTTTTTAAAAATGAGATTCAGAAATTAAAAGTGGGGCCGGGGAGATGGCTCAGTGGAATAAGTGCTTCCCTGGCAAGTGCAAGGGCCTGAGTTCAATCCTTACCAACTTTAGGGGCTGGTGAGATGGCTCAGTGGTCTAAAGCACCTACTTAGAACAAGCTTAGCAAACCACAGGGACCGCGGTTCAATCCCCAGCACCACATGCTAGCCAGCCAGCCCCGCCCCCTGGTGGGCTGAGCTGGCCACACACACACATAAATAAAATTAAAAAAAAAAAAAAAAGAAATTAAAAGTGAATGCAGTTAATCAGCTTTTCCCTTTTTTGGTCTGTTCTGCCCTTTTTCCTCCCCTCATTTTTTACATCATAATAATGATCTTGTTTGGGTTTTTTTTTGGAAAAATACATTCAAAGGGGCAAGACTCACTAGTAGAGTAAAAGAGAAACTGAAAGATGATACGGTTATAGTGAAGAAAGATGGGAGGGTAATAGACAAATCCATTACAGTGAGAGAATTGGATTAGGAATACACTAGGTGAAGTTCAAACGGACAGCAGGGTACTTTTTGGAACACTTCCTCTGAGGAGGTGTCAACATTCCTCTGAAAGGCTCCAATCCCATCTGAAACTAGGCAATCAACAATGAATAACCAAGAGCTAAGATCGTAGCTCAATGAGTATCTGCCTAGCAAGAGTGAGGTTCTGGGCTCAATCAGCACCACAAAAGAATAAAAATTTCTAAGTGACAAACACTAAATACTAAGAACAGTGCTGTTTTGTCTGGGTTTTACTCAGAACCCAGAGACAAGAAAGAAAGAGAAAAGGAAGAATGTTAAACAGTTATAATGAAAGCGTAAGGAAAAAAAAGGAAAGCGTAAGGGACATCCTGCTACAACAGGACCAATGTGGGTGATGAAACCAGTGCACTGGGCACCAAGGAGCCCAGTGCCTTCAACAAAACAGGAGGAAGAAGCTCTGGAACACAAACCACACAATTTTATCACTCAGGAGACAATAAAGGCAGGGAAAAGCCAAAATCAAACACAGGATAACTAGTGTGGATGACAGATACATATTTTGTAAAGAATTATAAGGCAAGAAATCTGAAAAACATAAAATTACAGGGAAGAGTATTTTAAAAGAATTTAAGAGGTGAATATTCAGTGAAAGCCCATTCAATATATATAAGTAGAGGTGTTTTTGTTTTTGTTTTTGTGCCAGGGTCTCACTCTGTAGTCCATGCTAGCCTTTAACTTACTATGTAGCCCAGGCTGGTCTCGAACTCAAGGAGATGCTCCTGCCTCAGTTTCCTGAATGCTGGGATTACAGGTGTATGCCACCACATCTGGCATATAGGTTTTTTTTTTTCCCAAACACATTCCTTATCAAATATCCTAAAAATTTAAATATGCATAATTCTGATACAATATACAGAACCTAGGCAAATTCAACTGCTTATTTATAAAAGCTATCAATTACTTTGTACACAGATTGTGAACCTACAGCTTAGTTCTAGCTAAATGAATATAGGAGCTGACTTCTAGCAACAATAAATGATAAATGCTCTCTAACAGTTGCAAGGCTAAGGAGAAAGTAGAATATAAAAACACAAACATAAAAATGCATCAAAAAACAAGATAATCTGACAGTCTTGACACAGGCCAAGACAAATACTTTAATATATTTCAAAGGTCTCAATCCCTATCCCAGAATATAGTATAGTAACTTTTAGGTGGTACTCTAGTTTTTAATTATTTGATCAGACTCATATAATCTTTCTGTCCTAATGGCAAACTACTGATGAAGCAAAGAAAACATGACAATGTCTCAAACTTCCAAAACTTAAATAAAAATCACATAAACCTTTTAAATATAACTAAATGAAACAGAAAAATGCAATTAAATGACACATCACTAATGCTACTGATAAGGAATAAAGGTGTTACAGAAATCACTGGTCAACATGACATAGTTATGCTATGCATACCACTTAGACTCCAAGTTTTTTGAAATATTTTAGAATTCATTAAAAAACATTTAAGTATTAAAAATCACAGTGCTTACAAAATAGTAGCTAATGGGCAAAATATTTTAAATGTCAACCCTTTATGATAAAAGAGGTGCTAATGAGCATGGATAATATATTAAATCTAAAGTCTAAACAAGAATGCATTTTCTAGAATTCACCTATTAAGCTCATTTAGCAAACAAGCTTTCTCTATCTTACATATGAAATAATTCTAGATGTACTTATTTACCAGTAAGTTATTTCCTGATTTTATTAAAATCATTAAATTCACCATTTTCCTACTATGTATATACTAGAATGTATCAAATCTTCAGCACAGTAAGCAAATTCTAAAGTTTTTCAAAGATCATGACTTCAAATCTGAAAAATCTTAAGTAAATTCAAATCTCTAGTTGATTTATTTATCATCACAAGCCAAACCTACTATCTCTTTACTTTTGTGGTATCTCTAAACCTCAAACACCACCTCAAATAACTCCTAGCATATTTTTAAACATTCATTCCTCTTAATTGTTATTTGTTTTACAGCCTGTTCTTCCGCCAATCCACTAAAAGAATCACAAACCAGGGCTGGTGAGATGGCTCAGTGGTCTAAAGCACCTACTTAGAACAAGCTTAGCAAACCACAGGGACCGCGGTTCAATCCCCCAGCACCACATGCCAGCCAGCCGCGCCCCCTGGTGGGCTGAGCTGGCCACACACACACACACACACACACACACACACACACACAAATAAATAAAATTAGGAAAAAAAAATAAAAGAATCACAAACCAACCTCCCTTTAGGATTATCTAATGTCTGAATTTCCTATTCACTAAGGATTATTTCTTAGCTAATAAGTAGTTTTCTAGCCTGTGATGCAAAAGCAGATGAGGTCACAAACGTACTACTCTTGCATTCCTTAGTATCTAGCACTGTACCTACCACACCAGGAACTCAGTATTTGTGGAATAAAATTTGAATGCCAGTGTAGCTCATTAATTCCCTTCTGTAAGGCTGTGGGCGAGGGTCCCAGAGAAGCAGCTCAGTGTACAGCATCTGCCCCACATACTCATGGCCCTGTGTTTAATCCCCAGCACTACCAAAGGAATGGGGGAGGGGGTGTCGGGTTAGTGGGTACTGTGAAATTTAGTAAGAGGATCTCTTTGATATCCTTATACCTCACGAAGCACTGAAGAACACCAACAGTCCTCAGGCTGTATTTTATCAGATATACAAATTAAGTAATACAAAAATGGTAGGGAAATGTACAACACTAACCATGATAAAATGCTGTAACTTAATTCTACTTAATATGCTGCGGTGAGCCATAAACACATTTATAACAAATTATCCCAACTACATGTTAAAAACAATTAAGAAAAACACATATTACACAACAGAACATTCACAGACATGCCAGATTTTCTCATCTATTCTGCATTTGTGTCAACATACAAATTAAATTTTCAAAAAGGAAAAATATAATTAAATGACACAGCACTAATGCTACTGAGTAGGAATAAAAATTAGACAAGATATGAGCATCTACTGCTTTTTATCTCACCCTCCAACATGGGAATAATTCATTCTTTTGTGTATTTAAACATTGAAATAAAATACATTACATGAGCTGGCAAAGAAGAGATCTTTTAGTAGCTCAAATTAGGGAGCCTCAACATTTTTAAAGGCTTTTATCACCCATTTTCCCCACCATTATCTACCTCAAAATGAACAGATGGCATCTTCATTTCACATACATAAGCAAAATTCCAGGCACATTATTTCATTCAAAATGTTCTGATCTCTAAGTCATAGAACTCCAAATAATTATCTATGAAAGCAAAATTTGAACAATTCTAAAATATGCATTAATCTTTCCTAAGTAAAAATTAGAAATTTTTTTCAAAGTTTCTCTAAATTTCTACATCCTACTATAGTTACTGTATATATAGATATAGATAGATATAGGGCCAGGGAGATGGCTCAGTGGAATAAGCGCTCCCCTAGATAGATATATGACCCTTTGATAATCAGAATTTCTAATAAAGAACTTATATTTTTGATACAACTGTTTATTAATCTCACAATGACAAATAATCTAGAGCTTGATTTCATTACAAAAAAAAAAAAAGATTCTTGTCACTTTTTAAAAACAAAAGCAATTCCACCCACTCAGCACTATCCACATACAAATACTCCTACTTATACCAAAAAAGGAAAGACCTTTAGAAATCCCAGACTAATGGCCAAAAATAAACTTTGCTTTTAGGTGGAATTCTAGTTTTTAATTATATGATCAGACTCACACAATCTTTCTGTCCTAATGTCAAATCAATGATAAAGTAAAAAAAGCATGACAACGTCTCAAACTTTCAAAACCTTAATAAAAACCACGTAAACCTTTTTTAACATGTAAAATTTATAAAATACCACATAGGGGCCAGGGAGATGGCTCAGTAGAATAAGCGCTTCCCCGGCAAGTGCAAGAGCCTGAGTTCAATCCCCGGTTCTACCAAAAATAAATAAATAAATCAATAAATAAAAATAAAGTACCACAAAGAGACCGGGCAGGGTGGTGTGTGCCGTAATCCCAGCTCTTGGGAGGCTGTAAACAGGAGGATCACTACAAGTCCAATCTAGTAGTGAGACCCTGAACACCCTGTAGACTCTTCCCTAAAATACAGGAAAAAAAAAAAAAAAAGATGTCTAAAGTACTACAAAGATTTTTAAATTTTTATATTCATAAGACAATAAGTAGGTTGGTAAATTTAAGTCTACCTTCCTAATGGTATGATTATATAAGCAAAATATAATGCACCTTACAAGTACATTACTTTGTACTAGTCCATCATGAATCACTAGCAAGTTTACCAAACACATGACTGGGCACCTAAATAGGAAATAAGTCCTTAAAGTGAATATACCTGTCTGGACCTTTGTATTACATAGAATATTAAGACACTGAAGGGGTCAAAAAATGATTTCAGAAGTACACAAGAGACACTGTAAGACCGCTGCCAACAAGTCATACTGAAAGAAACCGAATCCTTCAGTCAGTATCAGCTTTCCACCATACTCCTAACATGCTGTGAATGAGTGTCTCAACTGAAATGAATACAGTTACGAGGCAGCAAAGAGCTATTTAGGAGATTTTAAAACTTAGTCTGGGCCTCACTTCACTGCAATCATTAGTATTAATCAATCTAATGCAAAACGAGGACAATGTGATCTAAGCACCAGTACTAACTTGTCAAAGGGTCTTCGGGAGTCACAGCAATGCCTGCTGCTCCCACAGGCTTAAAGATCACACCACCTATCTGACAAAGCCAATTTTAGGTTTGAAGTGCTTAAAAGTGCTCACAGGCAAAGCAAAGGATTAAGTTCTTGCAATAAATGTGCAATTATCATCTCAAATCCTTTAGGTGACGTGGTAGTGTATCACTCCATAACTTGAAGGAAAAGAAACAAACATAAAAATCCTGTTAATTCCTGGGACTTAAAGAGAATGTATGCTTCGGTGGTACTCTGTCCTTACTACTGTAATGATATGGAAATCCCAAAGTCATATTTGTCACAATTCTGAACATGCTTAAATCTAAGACTCTACCTTTCTATTTCATTTTAGTACATATACTTTAAAAAAAAAATTATGGCCCCTGATTATTTTTGCCTTAAAATAATATAAACTGGCAATATCAAAATGAAGATTCATCTTACTATACACAATATACTCTATTCTCTATTTTATTATATCACTTGTTTTTAAAAAAAAAATGCCAGTGACCCACTAAATTAATTTCAAGATTCTCCTGACCCTTCTCAATTGGTTTCTCAAGAGAAAAAAATGTCTCAAGGCATTTATTACATGCAATGGATTAACAACTCTTCAACGATACTATGTACGTATCATGCTTGGGAAAACTGAAAAAAAATCTTCATCTATATCTTTTTCTGCAGAGCTTACCTCTCTAAATGAGAAAGGCTCCATGAATGAAAAACGGTAGTTTAAAAGGGAACTCAGACGAACAGCATAAATTTCTAAGTTTTTCCATTTTTTAGTGGTAAAAATTAATATAGATTCTATATTTCCTCAAAATAATGGGAAAGGAGGAGGTTGCTATAGACAACTATTCACAAAGTCTATAAATAGTTTCCAAAAATTCTAAATATTTCCAATAAAATACCAAGGAAAAGGAGGAGATTCTGTTTAACAGAGTAAGTTCCAAGACCTTAATTACTCTAAAGTCTTTGAGTATCTTTACAAAGTATTCTAAGTAAACTCTAATCCAACCCAAATATATGTGTTGACCTGTTATCATTCAAAATCTCAAAAGTATTCTCAAACATGGAAACAGGAATTACTTCCAACAGAACAAGTAAACCTATCTTTCTGAATAGCAAGGCTAAAATAGAATGATTCAAAAATATTGCTTTTTATAATAAATCTGCTTTATGCTTATTCCTTGCATACTTTAAATTTTTAAAAATCTTTTATTTATTTACTAGGTACAGGGTCTCACCACACAGCTCCGACTCTAGTGATCCTCCTGTCTCGGCCGCCCCAGCTCTAGGATTATAGATGTGGGCCACCATGCTCAGTCTCAGTGGCCAGCAGCACAGGGCTGATCTGCCATGCGGTACCAGGGATCCAACATGGTCCTTACACTTGCCAGGCAGGGGTGGCCCCTTTTTGTATACTTTAAACAACTAACATTCAACTAGAAAATTGTATACAAACAACTAGGCAATAAATGCATCTGAATCCAACATTTATGAAAATGTATGGAGAAAGGATACCCAAATGCAATTAGTAAAATTTTCAATAGTGATTTAAAATACTATCCTACATCTCTTAGAGTAAAAACTACTAACTTGTAAACCGCTTCCCATTCCTTCTGATTTAATGAGTTACAGTATCAGTTTGCAAACTACCTGTTTAAAAATTAATCATTTTTTTTAAACCTA
>NW_004524631.1:6104845-6113118 GCF_000260255.1 Octodon degus
CTTAGGGAAAGTTATTAATTCCAAGAAGTTAGACAATACTGACAGTGGTGCCTCATGTTTGCAGATACTCAGATACTTCCTCTGACTGATTTTATACTTATTTGATCAAAATTTCTGCAAATCACAAAATATAAATTATACCCGAGGTAACACACTACCATGAAATACAAAACTAACATTAAACACATTTTGTTCCATCACTACTCTTTGTAGTTGCCCATTCTCTCTAATGTATTTCCTTGTCCCCTTCAGGTTAATATTGAGAAGCACATTCTGAAATGAAAAACAGCTTAAAAAAGGAGAGACTTTTTTTGTACTCTTATTATTCCAATGACCTTTACAAAATTAAATGAAGACAAAATTTCAAAACTAAAGGTAATGAACGGCCAATATGCTCTCAGGGAAAATTTTTTTGTTAGTTTTTTTGTGTCCTAGAGATAACATACACGGCCCAGAATACATGTATGGTAAGTGTGTGCGCTACCAACCAGGGAAAACATTTTAAACTAATTATCTTTAGGCCATCTATAAAGTACAGAGTTTATCTTATACCTTTCCCGAAAGGTATAGTAGTTTATTTACTTTTAAGGAGTCGAGTCTGAATTTTAGGAAAATCTAATTTTTGTCATATTTTTAATGGTATAGACCATCCATGAATGGTAAATGAAATGGAGATGGTCAGCCATACTGTCACAGACAAGAATCAACTATAACTGTGTTATCAACTTACTATAAATGGCCTATTCTAATGTGCTTGAAAGTACTTTGAAGTAAAGATTAACCTTTAAATTTTATTTATAAATGATCAACTTGCTTAGCAATGTTTTCCCACAGAGAAATGTGACCTAAATCTGATTTGATGGAATAATCACTGAAGATTTAAAAAACAGAAGTGATATTTTTGCATGTATTGGTACTCTATAAAATAAAATAGCCATTTATTCTAATTAAAAAACACAAAATGGGGGCCAGGGAGATAGCTCAGTGGCTTAAGCACCTGCCTGGCAAGCTCAAGGTCTTCAGTTTGATCCCTGGTATCACAAAAAAAAAAAAAAAAAAACCCACACACACACAAAATGCTCATCTGGGAAAATCTGGTAATACCATACTGCACAGCAGGTCCAATACGAAGCATCTTTCTTATGATCTGAAAAAGAAAGAGCTCAGAACACTTCAGTTTCTACAAAGAATTCAGATCTTCACTCAGAATGCTAACTTTGTACAACTCATTTCTCCCATCTAAATACAACACTTAAGTGATCAAATTAATATAGCTATTAGCCATGCAAATAAGTAGTTTATTGGTCATTAATATAATTTTCATTCTTTAAAATAATCAAGTTGCTACATTTCAAACAATTGCCTATTGAGTTTCAGGGCTTTTTTAATTCAAAAGTAATGCTTTGACTATATAAGCTTATTAAATTACATTTATACTAAACATAAGGTCATTTACATAACATGTTAATAAATTTAGCAGTGTTTTTTTTAAAAAAAAAAAAGGGAAAGAAAGCCTGGCTTGACTTTTTAAAATGACCTTCCTCTGGTCCATTTAGTTTTTTTGCCAACAAATGACTCATTGACGATAATGAAAATGTTCCCAACTAAAGAACTATCTCCCTTTCCCTTTCCAGTTAAATACCTTAACATACATGTATTATATAAAACATATAATTATATATATGCATATACATATACAGAGAGAGAGAGAGAGGTTTATACAGAATCGTTTCTGCTTCTAGGCAAAGTATGGAAAATTACTAGACTTCAAGTCAGAAGACCTGCATTCAAGTCACAATCTATCAATTATACAACCAGGAACATGTTTCCCATTTGGAACTAATTTTTCATCTGCCAGGAGGAAGAATTCTACTTACTTTCATCACAGACCCTCAAAAGTATACTGATGGGCTCAGTTGCACAATCCTGTAATTCCAGCACTCTAGGAGGCTGAGGTAAGGTGGATGCAAAGTGAAAGTCCGGCCAGAGTGAGTAAATAACTTAGGTAACTGTCTCAAATTTTAAAAGTACACGAATAAATTGCTGGGAATGTGTGCAGCTCAGTGCAAAGGCCCTGGGTTCAATTCCCACTATACTGTGGGGTGGGGACTACCTCACAGTGGTTTTTGTTGTTTGTTTTTTGATTTTCAGTTCCTCATGGCATTCTCAGGAGTAATTTTTAAAACATACTGCACAAAACACAAAGAAAAAAACCTCAAGCATGTATACAACATGAGCTAAAAAGGTATTTTCTTACAGATTAAATTGTTGGAAATTTTCTTAAATTCTCTTCAATGCATATAAAATTGAAAGTAATAAAACACACCACCAAAGAACTAAAGCAAATACTGAAGAAAAAAAAATTAAAAGCACAACAAAGAGATGAGGAAAGGAAAAACTCACACCTTCCCAAACCCAAAAATGCATTTGAATTAATAAATTATAGGACAATAAGAGACTACAGTCCAGATAAACAATGGCTTCAATTTTAGTTAAACCTTAGCACACTCATTTTCAGTTAGGCAACCCTCCCCACCACCACCACCATTTTGGGTTTTTTTTCCCATACACACACAAGCGAAGGAACATAGACAAGGTATTTTATTTTATCTCAAAAATGTTTAGGTCAAGTGTAACGAAGAGGCAAGCAATCAATATATCTGGCAAATAACATGACTACCTACAGACACATAATCTTTGGGGCTCTAATTAGTGTGGGGCCAAGATATGCTAAGTATCAAAAGGGGTATTCCAAATTGTGAAAATACAGATCCCCTGAGCACAAAGCTGACCCTGCACGAATACAACTGTGACCCTAGTTTTACAGTTTTGCCATGCTGGCTCCAAATTAATTGTTTTAAAATAAATCAATACATGAAGCTGAAGAATATAAATCTGGTTGCCACTGACAAGGATTTCAAGAAACTTGGAGAGCAGCAAGCAGCAAATTACCCTAAATTGAGAGTCTAAAGATGTCATCTTCATTGAGCTTCCAAAGCAAACCTGTCATAAAACTACATTTGACTAAATTTCCCTCAAAACCTTGGAAGCACCATGACATTGAAAGCCCAGAACATCTAATCTTAAATTCCAATCCAAGCCCTAACTTACTTTGCTGGGAACCTTCAGTAGGTCATTTAATATGCTTCATTCATTTCTTCTGTGAAATAGGACAGAGCTATTTCGTAATGGAAAAATTTCGAAGTTATTAAAACATGGCCAACATTTTGTTGTAAAAATAAAATTAGGTAAGACTTCTAAAGCAATGCTTGACACATTTTAAATACTTACCATTATCCACTGATATTATATATGAATTAAATCAAGTGGGAAAACATTTAACATAACCAGTTCAAACGCATTATTTAAAAATTCAAATCTCATTACCCAGTCATTCAAAATCTTGGGGGCCGGGGAGATGGCTCAGTAGAATAAGAGCTTCCCTGGCAAGCACAAGGGTCTGAGTTCAATCCCCAGTTCCACAAAAAAAAAAAAAAAAAAGCATTCAAAATCTTAATTACAAAGAAGATATTAGCTTAGCCTACCAAGAAAAGCAGTGAGAAAAAGTGAGTTTAAGATCTTTTTTGCCGATAGGTTGTTTTATTAATATTTTATTAATCTAAATTTCATCCTTAGTGTCATATTTTAATTTTTTTTTAAAAAAACCCTGTTTCTAGAATCACAAATTCAGGGGCCATGGAGATGGCTCAGAAAAATAAGTTCTTCCCTAGAATCAAATTCTTCAAACTTCTTTTCTACTTGTTTGCTACACTAATCAAACGTAACGGTCCAACCTAGGGCATCAGTACACTTTTTCAAAAAGGCTGCCTTAGGACCCCACATGGTTTAGGCTAGCCCGGACTATCATTTGCCAGTGAGAGAGCACCGTAACAGCAAAGTGTAAATTATCTTGAGTCCTAGGAAAACAACAGATTTAGTCATCAAGAAGTAGGATGTGTGAAAAAGACAACAGATCAAAACACGGCCCAAGCTCCCCCAGTTTTGGTCACATAATTTTGGGAAAGCCATTTGCCTCCGGAACTCATTGGCTCTATCTGTAAAATGGGAATTATCCTCTCTTGGGAAGTTTGGAGTCAAAAGCCCAAAATACGAAGGAAAATACTAAAATTCCAACACAAATACTTTGAACAGTCTTTTTTGCTGAAGTGTTTTTCAAAACACAAGTCATATGATAAATACAGAATTTTGATTTCAAAATAAACCACTATCATTCAAAATTGCTACTTTAAAAAAATAAACTTGCCTTGGATTGAGTTCTCTTTCCATTTCTCATGTTAAATTTTTCCTTCATTTCCTCTAAAATTATCTTCAATTTCTTTTCTTCAGGTGTCCCTAAGTATTTTTGGTTCACATGAAGGTAACAATGCCATTTGGCTGATTCGAAGCCCCAGTGGCAAGTTCTTTTGTCAGGTGATCTGTGAGAATGCATCACAAATGTCTGGGGTGCAAACATTCCACAGCACTCCAGACACTGAATACATGGAGCATCAGGCTGCACATAAAACTGAGGTGCAAACAGACCCTGACATTTGCCCAAGCATTCATGTTCCACTTCAAAGGCACTGCCAGTTTCCTTTAACTGGGCCAAAGAGTTTTTAGCAGGAAGTATGCTACCATTTTGGAGAAAAGTTCGTGGCCGCAATAAAGCATTACACAGTCTTTGTGCATCAGTTAATGTGATCAGCCCACAGGATGGAGCATTGAATGGAAGTATTCCCAGGACCTTCAAGATGTGAAGCTGGTCTGATGTGCACCTTGAACAGTATATATATAATTCATCACACACTGTATTTATCTGCTGAAGTGAAAATTCTCGGAGAACAGAATTTAAGACTTGGGGCAAACAGAGTCTCTTTTCGCCTCCAACTTGAAAACAAGAAACAGACTCCCCTTCCAAAACAGTCTGGGTGAGCTCTGTGGAGCTATCAGAAGGGATAAGCAGCGGGCCAGGAAGAACCTGAGGAGATGGAAGAGGCAGAAATACAGTGGGTGACATGCTTTCTTGGGAATACCGAGCAGAAAATGCTGCTGGTCCACCCAGAGAGCTCTGACTACTTAAATGGAATTGTGCCAATGTGTGTTTCAAACTGGGGTTTAAATTTAAAGGTTCAGGCATGGAAGTACACGTTCGCTTGACAAGTTCTCCATCAGTTTCCATTGGTGCTTCTCCATAATCATCCGGATGCTCCTTCTTTACTGTTGGCACCTTATTAACAGTTTTTCCAGTTGCATGAATATCCGTCATCATTTTTTTCACCGGAGGGCTACCATCATCCCCCATCAAATTGAGTTTCTTATTTGCGCCCTGAGCTAAGGAGAAATTTGTCTGAAGGTTTTCCATTGCTACACTATTTAAATAATTAAGTCTGATATTTGCATTTTTATTTAGTTTCTTCTTTGAGGAGAGAATAAATGTATACAAACACAACTTACTCTTGGAAAATATTAATCTCCAAAGAGAAATCTGAACTGATTTTGCAACTTTGTTTTGGCGCTTATATCTTAATATAATTTCCTGCAAATGCTATAAAATTTCTTGTTTTGCTGCTAATAACTAAGAATATAATCTTATGAGGCACACTTCTAAGGAAGCTTCTGTTTTCTTGAATTCTTCAGGTATACATAAAGCAAAGATATCAAGTTCTCAATTAAAGAAGTCCAAGTTCAATACAATGGTTTGGTATGGCTGTTTTACTTTTTTCAAATAAAGCAGGTGTTAAAGTTCATGCCATTACTGTGCCATAAAACCTAGACTCAGACACAAGTTAAAACGATGTACACAAACTAAATTTTTGCCACCAAGAACACTTAAGAGTGGCGGGGGTAACGTCTTCTAAAAGTGGTCTGTTGGTCTCTGTTGACAAACTGAAGACTTGTACAAATCACACCGATAAGAAGCACCTCCGACTCCACTTGAATTTCTATTATCAAAAATTATATTTAAGGGAAAACTGCTCAGTAATCTTCAAGGATTATGGTTCGTCGTTCTTTTAATGAATCTGGAAGACAAGGGGGATGGGGGAGTTACATTTGAATTTGTTCCAGAGGCCAAAGGGTCAGTATGAAACCAATTTCTTACTCTTAAACCGAGTTCACTTTAGCAAAGGTGACACTTGAGTGATTTCTTTAAAACTAGCACCAGTTAACCACAAGAACCTTCATTTAAATAGGAAAGCAATTCAGAAGGTGGGTAAACAAAGCAAAAACATCCCTCTTAAGCAGGAAGGCTACTCAAATTTAAAATAGGAAGAACTTTAAACAGAGCACCTTAAACAAAACTTAGAAGCTTGCTGTTGTGCCACTTAAACTAAAAGGTAATCCATTACTGTACTTCATTTCCTAATATTTAAAAAGGCAGTCTGGTTCCGTCACCCCCCCAAAAAAAATATAGCAACCACATGTAATTAAGTTACAATCTCAAGAGCATTAATTCGTCTGCCCTATGTGTACTATTTTTCTGGAATGACTGTAGGTAAAAATTAACTTTCCCTTTAAAAGGGTTAGTGAATTTGCTTAAAAGAAACCAAAAGCTTAGTACTCCATGCCTCGGAATCTCCATCCTTGAACAAGATTAATCCGGGACAAAAAGCACAAGGCAGACAGCCCTCTCACAAAGAATGCAAATGGAGGAAGAGAGAAAAAGAAAAGATACTTCTTCCACTTCCTTCTTTAGAGAAAACCCACATGAAATACAATAAATAGAATATCTGGCTTTCCAAACTCTCAACAATTTACCTTAAAACAAATCTAAAGGATCAAGAGTGAAGGCCACCAGCTATCCTACCGACTTTCGCCACCACAGGGGCTCCTCAGCCCACGCAGAGCCAGGCAGAGGGCAGGAGGCACGACCTAGACTGGGGGAGCACCCAAACTCCAAAGCGCTCCGCCCACGCAAAGCCACCCACCCATCCTTAACCTTAAGGGGTGAGGACCTGGAACGGGAGACCCAGGACGTCCGCGGGCTGTGAGCGAGGTGGAGGGAAGTAGGCGGAGGAGTCCCCACCACCACCCCTGAGCCTAGGATAACCCCAAGCGCCCTCCAGCACCGCCCCACGGCGGGGGCTGCCGGAAGGGCCGTGGAAAACCCCGCGCGCCCGCTCCCCGCGAACTTCTCCAGTGTTACCTCCGCGCCCCAAGGCTGCACCTCCCCCCGCCCGCCCGCCCGCCCAGAGTCTGACCCCATTAGGGACCGCGGGCGAGCGGGCGCCACTCCCGGACCCCGCGCCGCCGGGCGCCCTGGGCCAGCCCAGGTCATCCCCGCCGGGCGCAGACGGGCGGGGGCGGTGACGGGCGTCCAGGTCTCAGGGACCTGGCGGATCCGGTCAAGTGCAGCGTCTCTCCAGCCGCGCGCACCGCCCGGGGTCAGCGAGGTGCGACCCGTCGTGGGACACCCGCCCCGCGCGCCGCCCGGCCACGATCCCACCCGGGACCCGCGCATCCGGACCCCCTGCTCTGGCCTCCGCGCCCCTGGGAAGCTCCACCGGTTTGCTGAACTCCCCATTGCTCGGGCGCCGCCAAAGCCGCGCGCCCCCCGCCTCCCGCCGCGTCCCCCCGCGAGCTGGGGCCGCACCTGTGCCCGCCGCCGTCGCCGCCACTCGCCCGCTCCCTTCGGCTGTGCCGGCGCCGCTCCGAACCCCACACACATCGCTACACACAGCCCTCTGACGTCACCGAGCCCTCGGCCCGCCCACGTCACTGCGGAGACACTCGGCTTCCCGCAGACGCCGCCGCCGTCTCCGGCCGCCCGGGGGAGAGCGAGGGCGGCGGGGAGGAGGGGAGGGGACCCGAGCCAACAGCGAGGGCCGCGCGCGCAGCCGCCCGCCCGCGTCGCCACCGCCACCTCCGGCTCCCAGCCCCCTCAGGAGCGCGCGCGCCGTCTGGCCTATTGTGGCTCCTCAGGGCTGCCCCGACCTGTCGCCTCACGCGCGCGCCCCTCCCCCATGCGCGCTCCGGGCCCGCGCGCCGTCTGGGCGGCTGGCGCGCGACGCTGTCTGCGGTGCACGGCGCAGACAGGATGTTCCCTCCCGCCCCACCCCCACCGCCGCTCCCTCCTACCCTCCCTCCCTCCTTCCTTCCTCGAGTCGCCCAGCCGGCTGTCTGGGGCCACCGCCGCCCCGCCCTCGCCCCACCCGCAGCTCTGGGGGACCGGCCAGACCGCCGGAGCGCCCCGGGGAGGAGGGGAAGCCGGGAGGGGGCGGGGTGGCCGCACGGTGCACTGTGCGCGACCCCGGTGGCGGGCGAGGGCCGCCCGG